>NC_090187.1:3179750-3399669 GCF_024679245.1 Pseudorasbora parva | reverse complement strand
GAGGCCGGCCTTCAAATTCATGTAAAATTACAAATTGAGTGTAAATGTACAAATTGAATTTAGCTCTTTTACAAGAGGCATTCTGTCTAGGGTGCACTAATTAGTCAGAGATCAGCTGTTGCCCAATATAGCACCAGGGTTTGTGTGTTTAGCTCTGCACGGGGCTGATTATCTCATTCCCGACTGTGAGGTTGTTTTCTCTGTGCTCAAAATGTGTGTGGTCATTACAAGGCATGGAAGAAAAATATGCACCAGCATTTATGGTCATTTTCTCCGGGGTTCATCGGCTCACCTGATTACTCTACATTGATTTACTCTCCTAGCTGATCAATACCTATTTTAAGGTCTTTTTTTAAGCAATGGGGATTTGTAAAATATCCCCCTGAAAGGGCTATATTTTTCTCTCTTCCTTTTTTACACTGTATTTAAGAGGGAAATATATATTCCATTACTGAACTAATGTCGTAAAAATCTTTCAGAACACTTAGTGACTTGCAGATGAGCAGTCCGGGATCCATGTTCTGCTGTCATTAGGCACCTCATGTAGACGAAGCTGCATGGCATTACCGATGGGAGCACAGGTGCAGTGTGGGAGTGACCGGGATCTGGAGCTGAATGATTGCTTAATGCACCATGTCATGACATCTGATAGTTAAACTAACTGAAATCCAGTTAACTATAACAAATTAATTATAATAATGGAAACAAAACATGGGTACAGAAAGATGTAACTTAAAGCTCTGTGAACGTAGTATCCTGCTGTGGAAGGGATGTCCAAACTCGGTCCTGGGCTGTCCTGCAGAGTTTAGATTCAGTTTGCCTCCACACCCCTGCCTGGAAATTTCTAGTATGCTCGGTAAGACCTTGATTAGCTGGTTCAGGCGTTTAATTTGGGTTGGAGCTATACTTTACAGGACAGTGCCACTTCCTGTGTTAGGCCATGGGGATTTTTACCAAATACAACATGTTCCTGGATCAGATGAGATTTGAGGGACAAGTTTGCAGTTTATGTTAAGTTTAGGCTTTTAACTAAAGTTCTGTGCTTCTACATCAGTATAAATCAGCTATAATTTGCCTATTATTTTAGGGATAAGCTACGGATAGGGGTAGGTTTAGGGGTAGGGATATAATTAGGACTATATTTTCAGACAGAAATGTTGTTCCAGAATCAACAATATTCTACTTTATTAGATTTTTTTTTATTCATTAATGTCCAGCCTATTTGCATAAAATATTTATTTATTCATTTATTTATTTATTTATTTATTTATTTATTTATTTATTTATTTATTTATTTATTTATTTATTTATTTATTTATTTATTTATTCATTTATTCATTCATTCATTCATTCATTTATTTATTTATTCATTTGTTTATTTATTTATTTATTTATTTATTTATTTATTCATTCTTACTTACTTATACTTACTTACTTACTTACTCGTTCGTTCGTTCGTTCGTTCGTTCGTTCGTTCGTTCGTTCGTTCGTTCGTTCGTTCGTTCGTTCGTTCGTTCACACATTATGTTCAGGTAATAGACACTCCATTTCCCTAACATTGTATTTTATTTTATTATTATTTTTATTTATTTTTATTTTTTATTCCTTATGTCCAGATAATAAACATTTATTTATTTATTTATTTATTTATTTATTTATTTATTTATTTATTTATTTATTTATTTATTTATTTATTTATTTATTTATTTATTTATTTATTTATTTGTTTGTTTGTTTGTTTGTTTGTTTATTTGTTTATTTGTTTGTTTGTTTCCAGATTTTATGACTACATTCAAGTATAAATAAAACAGCTCTTTTTTAAAAAGGCTGCATCAAAAGGCTATCATCTTTTTGTCCTACACTGCAGCAGTGCTTTCTGCTCAGAGCCCAGCTCAATAGATTTGACAGGTGAACACTAAATGTGTCAGAATGGAGATAGCGAGCTGCCAGAAGCAGCGAGGAGCACACAGAGGTGCTCACCCAGGTTGGCGTTACTTCGGCGTGTATGAGGAGAGCTTGACTGGATGATGGAGACAGCAGCAGCTTTCATGGCGTGACGGTGCTGATGCAGTGAGTCTTTAGGGAGCAGAGAACAGCTGAGACTGCCAGCCTGTTTTAGGCACACATTAAACTCAGTCCGCACTCTCAGAAAGTACATCTCCCCTGTGAGCTCTGATTTAATCCTTCAAGTAACCATCGAAGATGTTTCCCAAGGGTGTCCTTCTAGTTCCATCTCGCAGTCATGTCATGTCACATTTATAAAGACACTTTATTTAATGTGAGAACCTGAGCAGTCAGGTTAAGTTTTTTTCTGTTTGCCCATTAGAGAGTCAAACAGCCATGGTTGAACAGCTTTTCCCTTGGTGTTTGACATGATAAATATGTTTACTCGTGTAATTGAGAGAGGGGGATTCATTGAGAGAGGTATTAGCTGATCAGATTAACCCCGCCTTGTTTGCTCATGTGAATCTCTAAACAGTGGTAATCCTAAAACAAACCATTTCATATCCCTACAGGACACAATAAATCCATGTAATGACATTTGTCCATCCAAAAGCAGTATTAGTAATTTATCAAGGCTTAGCCCCTGCTCAGTCTAGTAAATCCCAAGGTTCATTGACTGAGCATTCATTAAAGGTGCACTCGGTATTTTACCCCCTAATTAAAAGTTTTAGAATCATAGTGTGCATGGTTATTTTCTGAATAATAAGCATGGGCGATTATGCTGTTTTATTCTTTTGTTATCTCTCTCTGTTTCAGGTTTGCGGTCGAAGCTGAGGATGGCAGGAGATTCTCGCGTCCACATGGACCACGACATGGAGATAGGAGTGACTCCAAGAGAGGTCAGCGGTCTCCAATATCAGCACTTCTGTTACATCAACTCAAAATCAATCAAACTGTCAAATCAAAATCAATCAAATCTGCTGTAAACACATCACCCAACCTTTCATATTTTTTATTTATGAAGATAAAATAAAAATAATAATAAAATAAAACAGTAAAAAGTTTTACATATAAGTACATATTTTAATTCAAGTTTTTTATATTTTTATCTTATTATTTTTTTATCTTTGATTTTATATTTTTGATCTTTAATGTTGAGGGCCTATTTTTTTGCTAGAGGCTCTTGACATCTTGTTCAGACTCATGGTATAATGGATTCTAGCAAATACCAGCAGATAAAAAATAAATAAATAAAAACCTCTGTTAGAAATCGTATAATGGCCCGTGGTCGGATCTTCCATCAGGACAGCGATCCAAAATAAACATCAAAATCAACACACAAATGTGTCACTGAACCCAAAATGAAGCTTCTGCCATGGCCGTCCCAGTCCCCTGACCTGAACCCTGTAGAGAATGAGTGATGAACTGAAGAGAGGAAGCGCCGGCATGGATCTGGGAATCTGAAGGATCTGGAGAGGTTCTGTCTCTAATCTCTTGTCAGGCGTTCTCCAAACTCATCTGGCATTTTAGTAGAAGACTCTGAGCTGTTATCTTTTGGAAAGGGGGTTGCAAAAAGTATTTAATAAAAGGGCGTCAATAATTGCTGCCACCGTGTTTTGGAAAAAAGCATTTATTTCATTATGTGTTCTACCCCCCATTTTCAAGTCTTTTACTTCAATGAAAGGGTAGATATTTGTGAATTTTTTTTAATAAAAGATCAAAAGGATAAACAATGCAGATTTTTTTTAACAAACGTCTTTGAGCATATTTACCAGAGGTGCCAACAGTTTTGACAACCAATGTGTGTTTGTGTGTGTGTATATATATATATATATATATATATATATATAGTATAAATATATTTATTTATTTATTTATTTGTATATATATTTTATTTAATGATTTATTGTTTCAGTATCTTTTAAACATTAATACATCAAAATAGCATTTCACTAATAATGCCTTCGAATAAACAATTTTTTCAATTAATAATGTGGGAGGTTTAAACACCAGGAACTGAACAATGGGTGAAGGACGTAATTAACTATAAAAAACAGGCAATAATTGTGTGTTGTCCTTACATTCTCATTGACAGGTCATTGCATAATGGTCATTGAATTGTGTTATGGTTATTAAATAAAGTAGCTGGTTACACAGTGCTCAGTCATGTATTTGAGAGAGCTGTGTAATAATTTAAACATGAATATATATTGTAATATATAATATATATCTTGAAGTACAAAGTTGGAGGCACACCAAATAAAATTGGCTCTAGTAGATGTTTATTTTGTGATGTTTACAAAAAGTGTATTTTTTTCCCCAAGATGGCTTTGTCTGACAGAAAATTGGGGGACGCAGGTGTGTATACAGCAGGAGGTCTCCGTATGTGCCAGCTTTTCAGAAGCACTTTAAGGCTTGCCTAAAATTGGCTGCCACCACCTTAACATGATACCACGTTTCAATTAACAACCAAAGCACAATCTTCCACAAATGGAGAGACAATGTGCCAAAGCACCCTTGTCTCATCTGGAGGACACTGTGTTGTGGACTTGGGAAGGGGCAATGATTCTTATCTGGGCTTGCCAGTGTCCCATAGGGAAGAGGAAGGTAATGGGGGAAGTGTCCCATGGAGCTGGCATAGAACAAAAAATCAGAAATGGAGTAGGGCCAAGATAGCGCAGTATAGTGAGTGAAAGAGTCATGGGACAGAAGTACCACCAGGTTTTTTTACAATGTTGCAGTAATCTGCATGTGCTGTACATGCTGAGACGTACTGTAACAATGCCAGGACAGTAGCAAAGATATCAGAGCGCTCGCATTGTTAGAAAGGAACAGTGCCTCATACATCTGCTTGATGTTGACAACTACGTCATCCACGACTGCCGTTGCCTGACGTACAGCAGCTCTGTGAAGAGAGAGAGCTGAGGCAGATGGGAGCTATTGACCTGGCTTACAAAATATGCTATACGATTCTGATGGGACTGGATTGCAACATGTGTAGAAGCATCACATCCTGTGTGTATTATGCCGCAACACACCAACGATCTCCCTAGAACTCTCCCTAACAGTGATGCTTAATATAGGTCTACAGGTTCAGACTTGCTGATATCATAACCCGTTTAATCATTATCATTATTTTCAATCACTAATGCACTCAGCAGCTTTACAAAGCCTCGTTCAGTCTGTCAGTCCAAATCCCATATTTGTGCATATCCGATTGAAATCTGATCAGATTTAGCCATTTTGAATGGTCAAACATCACATGAAACACATTTTGACCAACATTCATGTGTAGTTTGAAATTCTGGATCCTGCATTTCTGGAAATCCGCTTCACTTTGACCGCTTTGATCGGATTTCGCCTGGTTTATGTGACTTTCCCACGCTGTGTAAAACTTAAATGCCTGACTTTGAAACAAGGTCGTGTTGTTGCAAAGTGCCGGTCGAGCAGAAAATGACAATTATAATGGAGACATGTTTTGAATAAAGCCACTCATACCAGATGCAGTGGTCCAGCGTGCGGCGGCTACACATGGCCATGTTTTAAATAAGACAACATCTGTATTGCAAACCCCTCCATGCTGCGCTTGTTGCCGTTTTGGTCATATGCCTACCAACGCAACGTAGAAACCAATGCAGATATTCAGGGAAAACAAAACAGCCGCATGGACACACAAATCGGATCTGAACAGTTGCAATACACAGTGTGGACAGTCAAACATTAGATCAGATTCCAATCGGATTTGGACTGGCAGTCTGAACGAGGCTCATGTCACATTGATCCCGTCACCCAAGAATGAATTTATTTCTCTCTCTGCCTCCTTACAGCAGGTGAAGAAACTCCCCAAGCACCTGAGGGAATCCCAAATCCCCACAGATCGCACGCACCTCATCTCTGACCCCGTTAAGAAACCCCGCCAGCGATATGTACAAAAAGACGGCAAGTGCAATGTTCATCATGGAAACGTTCAAGAGACGTATCGTTATCTCAGCGACCTCTTCACGACACTGGTTGACTTACGTTGGCGCCTCAGTTTCTTTATTTTCACCCTGGTCTATGTGGTCAACTGGCTCTTCTTTGGGTTTTTGTGGTGGCTCATTGCGCTCATACGAGGAGATCTCCTACACGGCGACGAGGAGGGCTGGACCCCTTGTGTGGAAAACCTCAACAGCTTTGTCTCGGCTTTCCTCTTTTCCATTGAAACTGAGACCACCATTGGCTACGGCTACCGTGTCATCACGGAGAAGTGCCCTGAAGGGATCATACTTCTACTGGTGCAGGCCATCTTGGGGTCTATTGTCAACGCCATGATGGTGGGCTGCATGTTCGTAAAGATCTCGCAACCCAAGAACCGAGCAGAGACGTTGATGTTCTCCCACAAGGCCGTGATCTCGGTGAGGGACAACAAGATGTGCCTGATGTTCAGAGTGGGCGACCTGCGGAATTCCCACATTGTGGAAGCGTCGATCCGGGCCAAACTCATCCGTTCACAGCAGACCAAGGAGGGCGAGTTCATTCCGCTCAACCAGACGGATATCAACATTGGCTTTGACACAGGAGACGATCGCCTCTTCCTGGTGTCGCCTCTCATTATCTCACACGAGATCAATGAGAAGAGTCCTTTCTGGGAGATGTCCCGGGCACAGATAGAGAAGGAAGAGTTTGAGATTGTCGTCATCTTAGAGGGCATGGTCGAAGCAACAGGTATGTTCTCCTTGACATCACACAATTTAACCCCTGACCTAAAAGTGTCATAATCTCTACAGAAATAAAGCTTTGCATTAACCCTCTATACTCTCAGTCTTTCGGAATGGCTTCAAGGACCAAGTTGTGCATTAACTGCCAAGCTCTGCAGAGCAGTTGACCTCAATGAATTTTCCATGTTTGTTTTTTTTGTTTGTTTTTTTGTGGTAAGCGAGAAACTTAAAGGTCAAGTCATTTAAATATACAAAATTGCACTGGCATTATTCATTTGCTGACAGTGCTGATTCATCCCTTCCCTAAGCATGCTGACTACACAAAATAACATTTAATAACTGACAAGAAGATAAATGTTTCAATATTGATGCTGTATTTCCTACACATGAGCTGGGGTGGGTCAGTGAGCCTCTTGTTGTGTGTCCTTGCAAACCTGTCCAGGCTGGAGTTGTGGAAAGAGGTGAAAGGTGATGAAAGTACTCCGGGTATGTTCCACTCTGCTGGAGGGGATCCTTTGGAAAGCTTATTGGAGCAAAAAAAAGTTTCTTTTTCCACTCTTCATTTTAATTAACATAGTTCCAGTTCTTAGGTCAGTGCAGCTCAATAACGGTCAGGCAGTTCAATGAGGAAACTGCTTTTAAAATGTGTTTGAGAGTTTCAGTACCTTCCCAGCAAGCATTTTCGCATTTAAAATATGTCTAATAATCATCCAAACACAGCCCTGAAGTCTACGCTAAAACAAGGAAGAAACTGGCCTGTCAGTGAAATTTGTATCGATGTCAGTAGTTATCTGAACATGAACATGTCAAAGAAATTAAACCAAACACATTGTAACCAAATTCAAGGTTATTTTGGCTAGACGTGGTTACTCATAGCTGGACTGTATCAGGTCTATAGCTATCCGAGACAGTGAAATGATGCTATTGCTTGATGGGTTCAGATATCAAACTAAGGTTGCATACAGACTGCAGGCAAAAGTGGCCCAAATCACATGGGATCTGATCTCTGATCTATAGAGGGAACTGGATTGCTCATGACGTCATCAAAAGTCAAGCCGCTGCGCCGACATATTGGTGTCCCGTAGTATGCTCGTGCATTATATTAAATCAATAGGAAATTCTATGATTTTACTGAGAAAATATTGCCTAAGGAGACATTGTTTCTATATTTGAAGTCTGCCTGTACATTCTTACAGCACAAACGTCCTGAGCAGGGAAATGGTTATTCATTTAATGTCAGGAAGTTCCCCCGATTATTAAAAAGTTACATTCATATTCATTACAGTAGTGAACATCAGCTCAGCGGGCGGACGAGACACTTCAGCGTATGCTTATGTTGTGCTGTGGTATTGTTTTTATCCATATCCTAACTGCATATGTTTCAACGATGATTTCGTTACGCATTTTGAAGCAGTTAATGAATTCAGTTATGGTTAAATTAATCATTTAAAATGACATATTGACGCTGCCCAATGAAACTCACATATGTCCAAAACGGTTACTTTTCAGGAAGTGAAAAAAACACCGTATTTCAAAAGCAGTTGAATGTAGCGTCATACTTGGTACGGCATCTTTACATGTAACCATATTCTTGCCAGTGTAATGATATAATCCGCATTTGACCGAAATTGTTCTTCCGATCATTAATTAGAATGGCCAAGTAGCGTTTCATATTTCACAATCATTAAAATGGACAGGACAGGTGTTGAAAATTAGCTACTGTGCTAAAACACTTATGCAAATGCATATGGTCCGTCCAATGCAATTGTTATGTCCAATTGTAATATATATAAATTTAAAATATATATTTTCAGCGTTTATTTTCACATCTTCTCAGTTAACAACGGCTCTGTGTAGTAACAGCTGCTCTATGTGAAATCACGCACCTGAGGGAATTTACCGTTGATTAGAGAACCGGCTTTACTGACGAGATGCGCATTAACGATCGGCCGATCGTGATCGGAGCAGCCCTACATTTCAGTAATGAATACAATGTAGACTTCATTGTTTGGCTGACTCAATTCTATTTTCCTACAAACCTTCCTCCTCATTGTTGACTCGCAGTCGCCTCAATAACAGCCCTATCATAGTTAACATTCATCAATTCACACAGCTCCTTTACAAAGACAGACATCCTGAAGAAAGGGAGAAAAATAGATTAGAAAGATATAGTGCTATACCCAGTCAACGTTGTTTCACTTCACTTTGGAAATCCGTGCGTAAACAGCTTCACAATACGATGAAACTTCACGAGACCGGCGAGATGCCTCCACAGGGTGGGAGATACGCGGCGTGATTGACAGATTTGACACCAAATGGATATACGTGAAAATCAGATGGCATGATTTCACAACTTTTCATTGGTCATGTGAAGCATACTGTATACGGAAATGAACCTGGACATTCAGGAAAATATCAAAATCTGCAAAATGGACATACGTGGATTTCATCAGACAGCAACGAAATGTAACACTTTACTAATATGGAAACATAAATGCCATAAATTTGAGTCTGAAACAGATGTTGCTTAATCAGGAAATAAAATGCATACACCATAACTTATTCAGACGAAAAACACTGACTGCTTTATTCCCGAGATGATGCATGGCAAACTTTGAATTGTCATACAATAGAGTGCTATATAATAACTGTGCTGTGTGCCATTATCATTCTTTTCTGCATCCGGGCCAGTTCAGGACCATAACCAGTTCACACTTGAATCTGATTGTGACCGCATTTGAAAGATAATGTGAAGAGCCGAACAAAAAGATTTGGATCTGATCAATAAATCAGAATTGACTATTATGCTTGCAGTGTGAACATAGCATAATGCACAGTACATAACACGGTGTGTGGCATTTAGAGATTGTATTGTATTGTATATTGTAGTTATCCAAGGAGGGGAAATTATGCTATTGCTTGTTGGGTTAAGTCATCTCTCTATTGATTCAAAACTGGCCCTAATCTGAACAGTGATTACAATTGCTGAGGTTTGAGGAAGCTGAAGTACAAATATGGTAATGACCACTTTTTTCCGACCTGTGATGTAAGAGGCCAATGACAACAGACTAGTCCATTTACCCAATCAGAGCAGAGTAGGCTCTCGAAAAGGGGGGGGGGGGGGGTTTAGAGAGACTGATTTTTCCATTGAGTCATTTGAGAATCATTGAACAGTGGTGATGTGTAATGTATATTGTGAGAACATGAAAGTGTTTTTTGACCTATGATGCATTTAACCTGTTGTAGGAGACCTCCAAATCAAAAACAGGAGCACTTTAAAAATTAGACATAGTTTGCTCTTTCCCCGCCAAACACAGAATTTTCTGGGTTTCCGTGTTTTCCCTGTTATACGGTATGGGGGGGGGGGTGCTATAACTAACGCATCTTCTGAATGAGTGCAGAATCTCCTGATCAAAACACATGTGAAGAAGATGCAAAAAAAGCAAGCATATTCTTTGACAAAAACTTGATTTTCTCAGCTTTTTGTTCAAAATTTTACTTTTTTTAAATTAAACTTAGGCCTACCCATATTTAAGTAAATATGAATAATGCATAAAGCTAGAATAAAACATTTTGTTTAAAAGAAAAGGGTCAGCATTTTTGTGACAATTATCAAAAACCCTGGAGGTGGCTGTCCACTTTTTTTTCTTTTCTTTTTTGAACGCTGGCAGGGAAAGAGTTAAAGGTGAACTATGTAGTATTTTTGCAGTAAAATATCCAAAAACCACTAGGCCGGTGTTATATATTTTGTTCAGTTGAGTACCTACAATATCCCAGAAGTTTCCAACTATTTGTAAATTGTGAGAAAATTGCTATTTTAACTAAGGACCGGGACGTTTCAACATTGCATTTGAGGGAGTCGCCTGTCAATTGCGTCATATCTGCGCTACCGTCGGTTTCGGCTTTCATTTGGCAGGAGCGTGAACGCTTTACTCTTAGCAGTGTGAACAAGTGAACGCACGGAGTAAAGTCATAACATCGTTTTGAACACACTTAAATGTATCTAATATGATAAACAGAGCTGCATTACCTCAAAATCATAACTGGAAGAGCGGATCAGTGCAGGCGCCCGGCGAATGTCTCCAGTCCCGTCATAATAAAAGTCCCGGTATTCGCGAGGCGGGTGTTTGTTTAACAATCGCTCCAGCAGCTGTGCTCAGGTCCACAACACTCGGTCCTGCTCTGCTTTAGACTACAGTAACGTTAATAACCGCATCCATGATTTCTGCCCGAGTCCTATTTTCCACCGGCTGTGATGAGAAGACCACATCTCCCAAGATGCTGCGCTCACACTTTGCGTCATCAAACTACGATTTGTTTTGAATAGGCAACCTCTAGTGGACGGAAAGCTCCATAGTGCACCTTTAACGTAATCAACATCAAATAATTGGAGTCTCTATTTACATCAAGTGCCATGTTGGAAAGTGCTATTCACTGGCTCCGCCTAACAATGCCTGGTTGGGCCAAACAAGATTTAAAAATGTGTATATCAGCGTCTTCATAGTCAGTGGAGTGTAAAGCATAATGATCTTGGTCTTGACGCGATCGACCTGGGTTCAAATCTGCCTTTTGTTGTGCTCGCTCTTCTCTCTTTTCCCATCACATATCACATTGGAAAGGCATTTACTTTCAGTAAAAGTTAAGAAAATGTTAAAATAATGTAAATAAAGTGCCAAATTAAATGTTTAGTAATAATAAAAGCATGCATTGGGTAGGGTCAGGGGTCGGTGTATGGAGGGTGAATAGCATCTTTCATATTTGCACTCAGTGTGAATAGCCATTGTCACTAAGAAAATATAGTTTCAGTTTAAATAGACATCTTGGATGTCTTCAATATATATGAATATATTGCTAAAATAATTCAGGCACAGTCTGTAGTAGGTTAACCAATAGCAGTCTAATACCTGGGCTTTAGCATCAAACATCTGAATATGTGAAAGTGGATGGATTAGTGGATATCTAGAGATCTCATTTTTGGCTACTTTTTGGTTGACCTTGCAGAACAGTGTGTGCAATATTGATTTAAGAAGATCTCTTTATTCTTAGGGATGTTTGGGGAATAAAGAAGCCTGTATTTACGTGTCTACACTAATTGTAGATTTATTCCCAGGCAGAAACATTTCCCATGGTTTATCAGATATCTCAGGTGAATGTTTGCAATTCAAATCACTTATTGGGCTGTGGTCCAAAGAGAACTTACACTGCTAATCTAAATCCAATTCATTATACATGCTTTTCTGTGAAGACATCCATTTTGTTGTCTTGTTTTGCCTTGAATACCAATGAGGATTCAACAAAGAAAAGGTGAAAAGCAATGGATGATTTTATGCATTCATAAGGCAAAAACATGTGCATGTTTAAAGGTTTTTAACCCACAAACATGCAATTCTTGTTGACCGAATTATCCAAGGACCTAATAGGAAGATTTTAATTTTACACTAACCTTGCTCTGGGCCTTAGATACCATATGACATATCAGTAGTCCCCTAAACCTTACTGTCACTTTGAAATGTTTTCCACTTTCCAGATGTGCCTACGTAAGCGCATGTCGATAGCTAGGTGCTATGATGCCTTTGATCTAATAAAGTCAGTGTAAATTACGCCTTTGACCGATCACCAGGCATACATCAGGGTGCTATTGGCAAGGATAAGCATATACAAATAGGCTCGCTGACCAAATCGAAGTCTACTCCCACTTGCTAATGAGGGATGATGGCTTCCTTTTGATGTGCCGTATAGAGAGCTAATGACCTGGCGAGTTCAGTAAGGTCACAAACAACCTGATGTCTTATTTGTCAAATTTAGCAATACTTTAATTTAGCCCTGACATGTGCCAGAGATGATGGATAGCCGCTTTGGTCTAGTCTATTATTTTTCCAATGGTGAGGGTCAGGAGTTCTATAGTGAGTCTCTTGAGTACTGCTTGCAATTTGCATGAACGTGACGAGACTGTAATGATGGTTAGTAAGATGTAATTTGCATCACTTAATTGTTGCAACATAAGCAGTTTTCATTTTAGAAATGTGCTTGATCCTGAATGATATAATTGGGAACAACAGCTTTTTCCCTAATGCAAGGTTCATCACACTGCATGGCAAGACATGCAAACATATTTGACAGTTTAAAGCATTATTTGCTACATTTGATTATGCCACCTTTTAAGATGTATAGTGACATTCATTGCTGAGAAGACAAAAGCATTGAATTGCTTGAACAATTCCGCTGCAAGAAGCAAATAGGTAAAACAACAAGTGCAATGCAAAGCGTGGGATGCAGTGGTGCAAAGCACGCCACCACTGGACTCTAGAGAAGCATGATTGGCCACTCCAGAAAACATGTCTCTGGAGTGACCAATCATGCTTCTTTGACTGACAATCCATGGACGAGTCTGGGTTTGGCGTTTGCCAGGAGAATGGGACTTGCCTGACTGCATTGTGCCAAGTGTAAAGTTTGGTGGAGGGGGGATTATGTGGCGGGGTTGTTTTTCAGGGGTTGGGCTTGGCCCCTTAGTTCCATTAAAAGTAACTCTTAATGCTTCAGCATACCAATACATTTTGGACAATTTCATGCTCCCAACTTTGTGGGAACAGTTTGGAGAAGGCCCAACATGACTGCGCACCAGTGCACAAAGCGTCGGTCCATAAAGACCTAGATGAGCGAGTTTGGTGTGGAGGAACTTGAGTCCTGGGCTGGAACTCCCGAATCCTTCTTAACTCTACGTCATACTTAAGTTATACCTTAAGGTATCCCTTAACGTTAATATGTGTTTCCCGAAATGATCTTAGTTAAGAATACCTTCTGTAAGTCATACTTTCGTAAGGTTGGTCTGGACCACTCTTAGCTGTACCTTATCACTATTAGCAGTTCATTCCACTAGTGGCCACCACTGTGAAAAAAGCTTCTTTATATGTCAGTCTATACGAATATAATTCTGAAGTTGTAATATACACCCAGTGTTCAGTTAGGCTTTTGAATTTGTGTGTGTGTGTGTGTGTGTGTGTGTGTGTGTGTGTGTGTGTGTGTGTGTGTGTGTGTGTGTGTGTGTGTGTGTGTGTGTGTGTGTGTGTGTGTGTGTGTGTGTGTGTGTGTGTGTGTGTGTGTGTGTGTGTGTGTGTGTGTGTGTGTGTGTGTTTTGTGCAAGGATTTAAATTGTCATTAAAAAAATATCATGCATTGCATTTTATGCATTTGTCATTACACTAATGGTTGTTAGCTTTTTAATAATATTATCCAAAGGTACATCAGCTGGCAAACCATTAGACAGGAAAGGCTTAGGAGCCTATTTAAGGGGAATGATTGTGGAGAAGAGTTTGGTCAAACTATGGCAGCGAGGCAGCGAATAGTTGAGCTAAATCAAAGATGGTGCCGTCCGCGGAGCCATTTAGTGTATGTGCACTAGTTCATACGTGAAGACTTTACTCCCCTGGCTACCATGTCAGAAGCTGCTATTTAAAATAAATTTTGCCTGCTACGACAGCAAATTCAGCAGCTTTTAGATCTTGTTGGACCAACTTTGTCAAGACAAACTGGACGGAGCTCAGCTTCCCCCTCAGCCCTGAAATCCAGCTGCTGGCAGCTCTCCTCTTTCTTTATTTTTTCTCCGCATAGCAGCTGATTATATGTTTTGCGTGTTGCGTTTTTATTGACTAGGCCATCTAATAATATAAATTAATTATTTACACAATAATGTGATGCAGCTGTGCATGGGCAATCATTGGGTTGTGGAGTAAATCAAGACACTATGGAAAATATATTGTAATAATATAAATTACTCTTTCAAACTGCCAGTTAGTGTAGCGGGTTTACTCATGATGCGGTTGAGCATGAGATTGCTGGTTCGTGCACTTATTTCAGAATTATGTAAAATTTAGTTGCAATTTTGTATGATAAATTGAAGTTCAACTATTTCTGAAGTGCTTCTTTTATAAAGAACATCATTTTTTTTGTTGCATAACGCAGTGAAACAGCCCCTGCATAGAGTAAATAATCGATTCTTGAGCCATCGATAGAAGCCAATTCAGCACAGCCACCACGAACAGCACCCGCTAACGTCGCACTTAAGGGGTGTTCACCCAAAAATGTAATTGATGTCATTAATGATTCACCCTAATGTCCTTCCACACCCGTAAGACCTCTGTTCTTTATTTTTATATCTTTATTTTATATTTAATATTGCCAATGTCACGTGATTTCAGCAGTTGTCAGTTTGACACACGATCCAAACTGCTGAAATCACGTGACATTGGTGACCCGAATCATTGATCGATTCACTGATTCATGGCCGTTTGAATCTTTATTTGAGGTTTGAAAACGCAGAAGAGAAGACAATGCTGAATAAAGTCATAGTTTTTGTTATTTTTGGACCCAAATGTATTTTGGATGCTTCAAGAGACTCTAATTAACCCACTGATGTCTCATATGGACTACTGTGATGATGTTTTTATTCCCTTTCTGGACATGGACAGTATAGTGTGCATACACTTGCATACGCTCTAGGACTAAATATAAAATATCTTACTGTGTGTGAAGATGAACGGAGGTCTTACGGGTGTGGGACGACATTAGGGTGGGGAGTTAATGACATCAATTTCATTTTTGGGTGAACTAACCCATTAAGAAGGTATACCTTAAGCAACCTCCTAAGGTATAGTTTGAGGAACACGCCTAGAAATGAAATACCTTCAGTTAGGTTATACCTATAGAGTTTCGTCGAGTGCTAAGAGACAACATTTTTGGGAAATGCAGCCCTGAGCTCAACATGATAGAGCACCTTTGGGATGAATTAGAGTGGAGACTGTGAGCCAGGCCTTCTCGTCCAACATCAGTGGCACACCTATCAAATGTGCTTCAAATGTGATCAAAATTCCTGTGAACACACTCCTAAACCTTGTGGAAAGCCTTGCCAAGAAAAGTTGAAGCTACCATAGCTGCAAAGTGTGGGACAACTCTATATTAAACCCTACGTATTAGGTTACTTTTTGCTTTTTAATTTGAAACTTTTGGCAATATAGTGTACAGTATGTGCTTTATATGTAATATTAGCAACGTCCTTAAGCCAAACTCTTTTCAAATAAATTGTGAGTCAAGCCTCTTCATGTGAGGAGTGCTACGTGTGTGTATGTCGCTGCCTACATAGAGCATTGAAAATTGTTCATTGGTATTGCTTCTGAACTTGCATTACGCACTATGCATTACAAACAGCACTGAAAGTTCAGAAGGAGGTCACAAATGTCTAACCATATGGATTTAAAATCAATTGAGTTTAGTGATCAAAGATCTGCAACACTATTAGAGGAAAATAACCTGCCATTAAATGCTTGTCTTCTCATCAACATGATAAATGCCTAAAACACACCAGCCCATTGAGAGCTTATAACCAACCGGCATCTACTAAATATGTCGGGTGGCATTAAGATAGACCTGTCTGTGTTTTAAGTTGCTCCCATTAACTTTCCATTCATTTTGCTATTAATGAGTCTCAAACAAATTAATGTTCTATAACTAATATAGATTTTTAAAGGCTGGCTTTATGAGTTGGTGTGTTGATTAGGGACGTAAATGCAGAGGCAGTTTGAAGGTTATTGATGTGTGCTTGAACCGTTTAAAATGTAACACTGACTATTAGTGCTGGATTTGCCTTTAAAGCTCAGACAAACCTGCGGAGAATTCTGGCGTCCTCTGAAGGGGATGATTTTCACTTCTCATGTCTTTCATGAACCACAAGATAAGTGCTTTTTCAGAAACTATATAATTATTATTATTATTATTATTATTATTATTATTATTATTATTATTATTATTATTATTATTATTATTATTATTTGTTTAATTACCCAAACGTGTTACACTTCATTTGATATTAAGTGTACTAATCCATGTGCAGAGAGACAAAGACTTATAATATAATGCATAGCGTACTATGTTAAAGTTAAAGGATGAAAATGGCAATGACAGCAGCAGTTCCTATATTGGTGCTTCTTATCAGAGGAGAAATGATAGTACTCATATGTGTCAGTAGCTTTCAGTGTCACCGTTGTTCTCCACAAATAGACATAGGAACCCCTGGCCTTGAGGTGCTGTTCCCTTATTTATAGATTTGAAAAGCATCCTTGCATGAAACCGGCCTTTGCTAGGTTACTGAGATCAACATACCCTCTCCACGTCTTTCTCATTCACTCAAACACACACACACACACACACACACACACACACACACACACACACACACACACACACACACACACACACACACACAGAAAAAGAGTAAAATACAATGCTAAATGTGTTATACCCACTCCCACACACTCTGTGAAGTAAAAGCAGGGGGAGTCAGAGACTCTCAGAGCGTTGAGTTTATTTCAGTTTCAATCAATCCAACAACGTAGATCAGTGGTTTTCAATTGGTTTTGCTTCAGGACCCAGATTTTACATCAAGTGCTGACCGACCCAACACTAAAACAAAATAAAAATAGGCACAGTTGACACCAAAAATGAATTTGTACATTTTTACATTTTACAAGTACATTTTGTTTACTATATAATTATTGTAATATATATAAAAGGATGCTGAGGTTAGAACTGCCAGGCAGGAGGTCAAGAGGAAGACCAAAGAGGAGGTTTATGGATGTAGTGAAAGAGGACATGACGGTGGTCGGTCTGAGAGAAGAGGATACAGAGGATAGAAATAGATGGAGGCAGATGATTCGCTGTGGCGACCCCTGAAGGGAACAGCTATAAGAAAAAGAAGAAGATATTCAAAAAGAATCCTCCAACTTTTCACATTATCACTGTTTATTCACTATAGTTTACAAAATGGTAATAACATATGACACAAACTCAGAGTTAAACTGTCAGAACAAACTCCTCTTGATAATGTCAGATAACTTTGATAGAAAGAGGATCCTCTGCCATTCCTTCTTGAAGATCCTCTCCAGTTCTGTCAGGTTGGATGGTAAACGTTGGTGGACAGCCATTTTAAGGTCTCTCCAGATATGCTCAATTGGGTTTAAGTCAGGGCTCTGGCTGGGCCATTTAAGAACAGTCACAGAGTTATTGTGAAGCCACTCCTTTATTATTTTAGCTGTGTGCTTAGGGTCATTGTTTTGTTGGAAGGTGAACCTTCGGCCCAGTCTGAGCACTCTGGAGAAGGTTTTCGTCCATGATATCCCTGTACTTGGCCGCATTCATCTTTCCCTTGATTGCAACCAGTCGTCCTGTCCCTGCAACTAAAAAACACCCCCACAGCATGATGCTGCCACCACCATGCATCATTGTTGGGACTGGTTGGATAGGTTATATTTTTAACCACACATACCACTATTTCTCCATCTTGGAGTCCTTGAGGTGTTTTTTTAGCAAACTTTCATGTGTCTTGCACTGAGGAGAGGCTACCGTTGGGCCACTCTGCCCTAAAGCCCCGACTGGTGGAGGGCTGCAGTGATGGTTGACTTTCTACATTTTTCTCCCATCTCCCGACTGCATCTCTGTAGCTCAGCCACAGTGGTCTTTGGGTTCTTCTTTACTTCTCTCACCAAGGCTCTTCTTTTTCCCCGATAGCTCAGTTTGGCTGGACGGCCAACTCTAGAAAGGGTTCTGGTCATCCAAAACGTCTTCCATTTAAGGATTATGGAGGCCACTGTGCTCTTAGGAACCTTAAGTGCAGTATAATTTTTTGCAACCTTGGCCAGATCTGAGCCTTGCCACATTTCTGTCTCTGAGCTCTTCAGGCAGTTCCTTTGACCTCATGTTTCTCATTTGCTCTGACATGCACTGTGAACTTTAAGGTTTTATATAGACAGGTGTGTGGCTTTCCTAATCCAATCAGCATAATCATACACAGCTGGACTCAAATGAAGGTGTAGAACCATCTCAAGAATGATAAGAAGAAATAAACAAGAACCTGAGTTAAATTAAGTTAAGCATCATAGCAAAGGGTCTGAATACTTAGGACCATGTGACATTTCAGTTTTTCTTTTTTTAATGAATCTGCCCATTTTCTCTATCAATATAGTGTGCTGTGTGTACGTTAACGAGAAGAAAAAAAAGAACTTTTAACTTTTAAGTTTAAAAAACTTCATTTTAGCAAATGATTGCAATATAACAACGAGTGAAAACTGTAAGGGGGTCTGAATACTTTCCATACCCACTGAATATATTTAACTTAGAGATGAACCAATCTTTTAAAAGAACCTTTTGTAAGTAAGACTATTTAGTTTGCTACCAATGCATAATTATATCATTAAATGCTGATTACCTTTTGCATTCAATGATCCTTTCTGAACCGACCTGCGACACATTTTCGGTGGTGACGCAGCCGTTGAGAACACTGACGTAGATTGGGACACTGCTAGCTTTATATGATGGTGTGGTTTAATTCACTATAATCTGTAATTAAAGCTGTATCTATAATATATTGCATCACTAAGTATTATACCTATAAGCATGAGGTTTTAGTCTAGTATTATTCTTAATGTTGTTCAAAAACATAAATGCAGTGATTAAACACTAGGACTTTTTCCATAATTACAGGTCTACACTAAAAGCACTGCGTGATTGCATGATCCCATTAAGGCAAAACATAAATTGCTGTAATGACACAAGACATGCATACAAATGAAGGGAATTTCCTTTTATCCTCTAGCTGTTTTGGGGGATGTGTATAAATTGGTCACGTGAAAAGATAATGATCATCTTGAGGTTTTGTTTTTTGCATCCTGTCTTCTGTGTATGAAAAAAAAGTGGACGTGATGGATATGGAAGTGAGAAGCACGGGACAGGGCACATTAACTCAGGTTTACATGACAACTTGGAGATATGGGCCAACAATTCTGCTGTTTTCAAAGAACTGGAATTGAAAACACACACTGCACTAAATAGTAAATTAAATATGCCGTTTGATCATTGCGATTCCTTTTGGCTTCCAGCTCATGCTGCATTATGTCACACCCAAAAACACTCAGGAAAGGAAATGTAAAACAAGCAGCTTTACAAGCAAACTTCATTTCCCTTTGGCACAAACTCACAACTCAGAACTGCAAGCAAAATTACTTCATTGACTCAATTACTAGATATTGAATGTCATTTTATGTCGCAGTTGAATGTCCTTTTTTGTTAAGTATGCATGAATTAATAAATATTAAAAAATATCCATTTCCCCAGTCTTATTTCGCTACCATGCAGTGAAGTTTTGATTATATCTAAGGATGCATGCAAGTCACATAAATACAATTAACATAAATAACAAACATCTTCAAATATGATTGAGATTAATTTGATTTAGTGAAACCACCATCTCATTTCCTCACACCCAGAAGACAACATAAAGCAAGTAAAAAGTGCCGCATCTTACCCCCATGCGAATACACTGATGGAATTTGACATCCGCAGCATGTCATTTTATCAGTGACTCATTACAGAAAGGACACAACATTGTGTCATTGGAATAAAAGGATTGAGAGACAGAAAACTAAAGCAGTTTTGTGATGTGATGGACATTACAGACTTTTGGACTTGCATCTAAAATGGGAGCGTACTGTAATCCAAAGGGCAGTGATGTGAAATGCAGCTCCCGAACTGATACGGCCCATATCTCACCGCAAAAGCTTATAACTCCAATATCATCTGACCTGTACAGCCGCTGTAAACATTCAGAGCCTGTCTCATAAATTATTTCTTTCTCTCCCTCTCTCCCCTTCTTTCTTTTCTGTGTGTGTGTGTGTGTGTATATGTTTATGTGTGCGCGTGTGTACATAACCACGTGCATGTGTTCTTGTATCTACCTGTGTGTGTGTGTGTGTGTGTGTGTGTGTGTGTGTGTGTGTGTGTGTGTGTGTGTGTGTGTGTGTGTGTGTGTGTGTGTGTGTGTGTGTGTGTGTGTGTGTGTGTGTGTGTGTGTGTGTGTGTGTGTGTGTCTGCGCCCATATTTTGCTCCATGTATCCAGGCATGACGTGTCAGGCGCGCAGCTCCTACTTGGACTCGGAAGTGCTGTGGGGCTACCGCTTCACCCCGGTGCTTTCTCTGGAAAAGGGCTTCTACGAAGTCGACTACAACAACTTCCACGATATATACGAGACCAACACCCCCACCTGTAGCGCTAAAGAACTGTCCGCTCGATTAAAAGAGAGCCCACTCCTCCCTCACCTGCCGCTCCTCAGCCCCGACCTCAGGCAGCACACACCCAACCCCTTCTCCACCCAAACCTCACAGGAAGAGACGGAGAAGGACGGCGAGAAGGCAGCGGAGACAAACAATGGCTCTGCCAACCGTTTGGAGGAGAACCCTTGAGGGAAACCCTGCTCTGAACAGACTCAAGGACTTTGTAGTGACTGGCGAGCTTCTTCCCCCTTGCATGGAGAGATATCCTTGCAATATCCATGCAATACGACCCCCGGTCCCTCTAGAGAGCCGAGCTGATGTGTAGATCAAGGTTAGACGCACAAACAGATGAGAATCCGTATATTTATACCGCACACGTTATTGACGCCTACACATACTCTATTTTAGCTTTACAAACTTTGTCTTGCAGATTTACATGGTATCAATCAACGCCCTGTACCTCAAGGACGAAATAGTAGCCATATATTGTACACATCAGTCCCACCGCAAATGAACAACCCAGAGGTCAAACCTCTTAATCCAACCACATCAAAGCAGCTTTAATAGAATCTCGATGCAATGACTCTTAGGAGAAACATGGAGCCAAACACAACGCTTGTGACCCGCTGTGTTGGTTTCTTTAAGCTATTCTATTGTATGTTTTATCTGCACTATAATTATGCGTTATAATGGTCAATTTCCCCCGAAGGCCCGTTCACATCAAGACAAATAACTGTAATGATAGCTGTATTAGCATCCCAGCAGTGTTATGTTAATTTTAAGCTCTTTAACTCTTAATTGACCATTTTTTACAGCTTTCACTGTTATGGTGGTGGGGGGGGGGCTATTGCACATCTCCTGAACAAGTATCTCCTGATCAAAACACAGACGAAGAAGAAGCAGAAACAAGTGATCTCATATGTAAGCACATGCATATGAAAAATTATGCAATCATCAACAATAAACAGCATATAAATCAAAACTGCCATGCCACTGAATGAAATGTCGACCCTGGTCAAGCTGCAGGACGGTGAAGGTGATGATGGACTTCTTTATCTGTATTTTGATCAACAACAAAAATTCTCTGCTTTTTGCAGAAAATGTAGTTTTTTTATGAAACTTACCCACATTCAGGTGTTGATAAAAAGGAATGCATGATGCTGGAATAAAACGGTTAAAAGAAAAGGTTCTGCTCTTTCTTTTGATATATTGCATGCTCTGATATTCATGCTACAAAATATTCTGGGGGTCGTGACATTTTTGTGAAAATGACCAAAAACGCTGGCGAGGAAGAGTTACACTCAAGTGGATTCTGATCAGCTTTAAAAAATCGTTCTGAGAGTGATTCCAGCCGTAGGCTATTGTTCATTATCATTATAGTTTCATAATAGTCTTTGATGTGAACGGGCCTTAACTCTTATTGAAGTGCATTATTGCATGTTACGGCTTGAATTTGAGGCAAGATGGAGGCTGGAAAATGTTTGCTGATGCACCAGATAAAAGCACAACCGCTGCAGTGGCAGACGTACAGTATGTAAACCTGCAGTACACTAAAATAACGACGACGAATGGAAATATTGCACATGCATTGTCTCTTTGAAGGTTTGGTTGACCTGCTGAGTTCAGTCTTGCCCTGTCCACACTCCTGGACTCATATTTTGCCTCTATCACATTTGATTTGTGTGCAAGTTTGAGGCCACACGTGTAAGACTGTCAGTCCTATTTCCAAGCGGTCCGAAGAGCTGCTTCAAAGCATGAGCCCTAAGGCAAGTTCTATACGCTCTCTAAACAGGGTATTTTTCTATAAGGCATGCAGACTTCAAAAACACAAAAGCTTTCTACAAAAATCGTACAACTGAATTATGGATTAAGGTGAGAGGAGAGCTCCACTTACAGCAGAGACAGTATTTTAAAGACGACGCCACCCCTGCTGAGAGTTTATTTGCCGTTTAGAGGGAACTCACCTATGATAAGTCATTTTCACTGAATAATATTATATGCAGGCAATTTACATAAATAAAATAAATAAAGAGACTTATAAGTGAATACTGGCTTTGTTGTTATTTGTATATGGAGAACTTAACTGCCCAAAAAAGGTGTCAGATGCAAGATGCAATGTGTGTGGTTTATATATATATATATATATATATATATATATATATATATATATATATATATATATATATATATATATATATATATATATACTGCAAATCAAAAAAGTTTTGATCTAAGATTTTTTATGTTTTTAAAAGACGTATTTTATGCTGCATTTATTTAATTAAAGAAAACTGTAATATTGTGAAATATTATTACAATTTAAAACAGCTATGTATAGTAACGTGTGATTTATTCCTGTGATCAAAGCTGAATTTATCATCATTACTCCAGTCTTCAGTTTCACATGACCCTTCACTAATCATTCTCAGATGAGGATTTATTATCAGTGTTGGAAACAGTTATGCTGCTCATTATTTGTTCATAACATAATTTAATGTTTTTTGTTTTGTTTTTTTAGGATTCATTGATGAATAAAATGTTAGAACAGCATTTATTTAAAATATAACTCTTTTGTAACTATATACGCTACCATTCAAAAGTGTGGTCAGTCATTTTTTTTCTTATTTTTTAAAGAAATTAAAACTTTTATTTAGCAGTGATGTATTTAAATGATAAAAAATGATAGTAAAGATTTATTTTGTTAAACTCATAAATGCTGTTCTTAATTTTTTTTTTTTAAATCATCAATGAATCCTGACAAAAAAAGAAATGCATTATATTATGTTACAAAACAAATGTTAATGTTAAGCAGCACAACTGTTTCCACCACTGAAAATGATTTTATTTTTTATTTTTTTCTGGATTTTTAAACAAATAAATGCAGCCTTGAGAGCATAAGAGACTTTTAAAAACATGAAAAATAGTAATGTTTTAAAACTTTTGATCAGTAGAGCATATAAAACCTTTTTTCTTCCAGATCAGGACACATATTTGAGTTCTTTGTGCTGATTATTTTTATAATTTCCAGCCTTTGGTTGCAGGCCAAATTCAAGTGTATATTATATGAATTCATTTTCTTGAAGGTTTCAAATGTCAGGGCATGTGTGCAAATCTATTATATATATATATATATATATATATATATATATATATATATATATATATATATATATATATATATATATATATATATATACTTATTACTAACTTATTACTCATTGCTTTGTTTGTTTGTTTGTTTGATGTGTAATGGAAACCAGAACAAACAGACAACACTTTTTTTTTACATTAGCAGATGCTGAGAGTTTTTCTCTGAGAAGTTGAATTCAATTAATAATCTTTAACAATATGCTTTGTTTCAGCCATATGCTGCTCTAGCCACCGCTCCTTCTGCCCACGTACATATGCATTATTCAAAGATGAGAGAAAATTAATTATCTGCAGAAATTGGGTCACATAAAAGTTACTTACATTTCTCTAAATGTATCACTCAGGCTTGTTTTGTAAAAAGTGCATCAAGTTCTTCTATGTGGAAAACGTGTTAGCGCACCTGAGTAGAGCTGACTGCATTGGGAACACATCTCAATTTATTATACCACTGAGTTTAACTGATGCTTCCTAGGGCATGTTCCTCATCATTCGTCTTCATGTACCGTGACAGTTGCTTAACAACAAATCAAATAGTTTAATAAGAGCAATATGCAATGGTCCAAATGCCAGATGGCTTGTTTTGTCACATTGCATCTAAAATAAAATGATATTTTGAACAATAAAAGACAAGTTTCCTGTGAAACTCAAATAAGCAGCATAACCCCTCAGTAAATCCATTCATGATAAAGAACCAAGCCACTCGAGGCCATGCATTATAATGATTTTACCCCTGTAAGAAGGGTTTTAGGCCTAAAATCCTCCCGACTATGATAACGTTTCTTTAATAGATGTTACCGAGAGTTGTGTTTATAAAATGTGGCAGTATCAATATAATTAAAGACACCCAATGAACAGGTATGTTTCGTGATGTCCCAAGCCGATCTCAAGGATGGTATCAGGGATGATAAAGCATTTTTTTTAACTGAACGGTACCCAGACAGCAACATAGTGTCGGCCCAGATCCGGCCCACATCTGGTACGCGTGGAATCGGCATTTGGCCTGGATCTGGGCCGACACTATGTTCCTGTCTGGTTATCGGCCATCCTAAGCCTAATTCTTTGTTTTCCATCACCAGCAGGGTCAGCCCAAGCCTTTATGGAGCCCTAAGCAGAATTTCATTTGGGGGCCCCTCGGTGCCACCAATACGATTGACTATTGTCAACTCTTGATCATTTGCACGCTCATTATCAATTGTATTAGTTGTGTTGCTTACATCATGTCTGTCTGTCATGTTTTTACCCTTATACATTTTTTAATTGTAATAGTAGTAAACCCACAAGAGTGGTCAGGTGTTCATTTACACCTTAATATTCAAAGTCTTTGATGAATAAAAAAAAAAGTTCACAAGAACAGCATTTATCTGAAATAGAAAGCTTTCAAAGAATCCTCAAACAAAATTCAACACTGATAATAATCATAAATGTGTGTTGATCATTAAATCATCATATTAGAATGATTTCTGAAGGGTCATGTAACACTGAAGACTTGATGATGCTGAACATTCAGCTTTGATCTCAGGAATATATTACATTTTACTAGATATTCTCATAGAAAACAGCTTTTTTCACAATATTGCTGATTTTAAAACAAGAAATGTTGATGGATTTCTTTTAAACATTAAAAAGAGCTTTTATTTTGACTCAGCGAGACCTTAGTGGTTCTTTTTGTTGACAACAAGAGTTTTATAAATGATTCTCATTATGAATTTGGGAAGATGTTTGCTGTATGTGGCCTTCACAAATGATAATTTTGAGCGGCTTAAATATATAGCACATGCAGAGAAGCATTTATTGACGGTCTGAAACCTACGCTGTCCTCCATCCAAAACGTGCAGCACGTCAGATAAGATATTCGCACTAAACCATATCACATTCTCAAATCCATCCTTTCATTAAAAAGGTTCCCCGGTAACTTACGAGTGGCACTGCTGATTTTTCTCGCACTTTGCACTTTGGACCCAGCTCATGCAACGCTGTCAGAATCAATCCGTGGGAGAAAACAACATTTAGCAGTTTATTTAGTAATTCAGGAGTATAAATTAAACAAAGTTTAAGGCCATTTCGCGATTTTGACCATCCTAAAGCTATTAAAGTTGTTCAGATCACTGGGTGATTTTCTCTTCTGTTGTTTGATTAACATTAACGATGGACAGCGGCAGCCGGTTTATTAAGCTACTGTAACTTTAAGACTGAATGCACGGATCCAATACACTAATACACATCCTCCCATCTATTTACTACAAAACCGTTTTACATGAATACTGGCGGTCATCTTTACATTGTGTGTGCGTTTGTCCGGTCAAGCACGAAAAGACATCAGAGAGCTCAATACTAGAGCTTACATTTTATGAGACATGCAGCAGCAAGTTTATGCCAATTTATGCCCTGCCAGATATGTCGGCACATTACAACTGAAATGTATGTCAGGACATCAGTTCTGATGGGATCTCTTTCCAAATCATCCCTCACTAACATTTTATCTTGATTTTATCTGTTGATAAAAATTTAAATTTTCATACGAGCAACATGGTAAGTAAGGGATAATGTCCACCCAGCCGGTTGTTATCGCAGAATAAACCCCGACAGAGTGATCAGGACCCCGACGCGAAGCGGAGCATCACTCTGAACGGGTTTATTCTGAGATAACAACCGGCTGGGTGTACATTATCCCACTTATTACACGGCTACTAGTCTCAAATAAATAATTATTAGACACAAAATATTGTCTTGAGATTAAATATTTTATTAGCTCTTACGCAAAGCTTCTGCGAAGAAAAACAGTTCCAACCTGCTTTAAGCCTTTATCTATTGCTGCTAAATGTTGAAGATGAATGCTGAAAGGGTTAGTTCACCCAAAAATGAAACCAAGCCTATGATTTACTCACCCTCAAGTCATTATAGGTGTTTATGACATTCTTCTTTCAGACAAATACAATCAGAGTTATATTTTAAAAGTCCAGGCTAACGTTAATCCCAGCAGTAGTTGTAGTTGTGTTTGATGTCCATAAAAAATGCAGCTGTCCGCCAAATAACGTGCTCCACACGACTCCGATGGGTTAATAGAGCCTTCTGATTCCAGTCGATGCGTTTGTGTAAGAAAAATATCCATATTTAAAACTTTATAAAGGAAACCCACCACGAAGTCCTCCATTGTAACTCATGGCTGTTTAAGCCACAAGATGGCGCCAGCGTTAAGCACAGAAGTAGAACCGGTCAAGATAACTCGTAGTACCCGGATGAGCGGGTGTTATCTGGAAATAACGTACCGCTGGAATGTGTGATTGACCAATCAGAATCAAGTATTTCACAGAGCCGTGTAATAAAACATGTTAATTCATGCTAGTGTTGTGTTAATTCATGCTAACAATGTGGTAAAATGTCAGCAATGTGTTGAAACATGTTAGTTTGTTAACACTGTGCTGTTTCATGTCAGCAATTATACTAGCAGTGTGCTAAAACAGGCTAGCAACATGCTATTTCATGCTAGTAGCATGATAAAACACATTAGCGATGTGCTAAAACATGCTTACATGATAACAACGTTCTAAAACATATTAGCAAATGTGCTAAAAAATGCTAGCAACATTCTTATTAATGCTAGCAAAATGTTAAAACATCTTTTTAAAACTACTTAAACTTAAAACCTTCTGACTTAAATATCCTTCAAACGTTTGTTATACAATGCATACAATTTTAAATGTGACTTAAGTGTCTAAATACCTTTTGGAGCCATACAGTCCTCTGGAGGTGATGTTCACCAAACACAAAGGCCTATATACTCCACCTAGACTGACAACGTGGATACCGTATACATATGTCCGCTGGTTTTCAGAGGTATATATTTATATGAAAACATGCTGTCCGATGGTGTCAGGATGTACATATTTATACAGTCAATATGGATTTGTATACATGGATACGTCACAGTTCATAAGAACATGTTGGTCTTCCTTTCTCTTCTCAATGTTTCAAAACAAATACAGTGAGCAGTGACTATAGGGCTGTTCCCGATTCCCAAATCATTACCATATTTGGCCATGAGAAACAAACTATAAATAACAGGAATTATGTTCATTCAAATGATTATAAAATGAGCAATAAAACATTAAAAACAATATGTCCTACAAACATTTATGTTCTCCTTGTAAATGTTCCCAACACATTGAAATCTGTTTTCTAAGTGGATTCAAATGAAAAGAAAGAGCCAGACTGTTGTGTTGTGAAGGAGTCATGCACTATTAAGAAATGCGATGAAACGCAGAGAACAGATTTGTTAGTGCTGTTTGTTCGTGCAAATTCAAGTTGGCAAGGGAGAAAAATCCACCGTCGTCAGCAGTGATTCTGCTTCGGAAAAAACGTTGTCATATCTGGGATCATAAAGTCATCTGCACAGACGTATGTGCATGGCTTAGGCTTCTTTACACCTGGACTTAACATGCATTCACAATCATTGGATCGCAGTCAAATGGCCCTTGACCTCATTGAAAATCAGCTACGGTATAAAAGACACATTCTACAACACATTCGCTGATGGTCATGGATGGATTAGGACCACTTTTGAAGTAGATGCAAATGTATAGTCAAAAATGTTATCCCTTAAAATTCATCTTTGATAACCAAAATGACATTTAAAGTTTTTTTTCCCTTAAAAAAAATAAATAAATAAATCATACCTTTAAATAGTTTAAATGTAACTCTACATGTGGATTCATGAATATAAGCTGAGGTAAACACTGCACAATGGCGCTCTTTACTACGTCGGACACAAAACGGCAATCCATCCTTTGGCTTGACTAATTTATTATTAAGGCTAATAATGTGTTGCTAATGTTACACAAACTGCATGTTCCCGTTTTTCAATCTCAGTCTGCCTTCAGGATCAGTCAGTTTCCTTTAAAACTCTTTGAACATCACAGAATGTCAGTGGAGAAAGGCATATCATTCATCATAACACGTAATCATGAACATAATTCAGCTGCTATTTTGCTAAATCTACCCAAAAATATAGCGGGATAATTTGGCTTCTCCTTAGACTTCGACCACTGCTTTAGAAGAGTTAATGATAAGCTAAAGCTACAAGGTGATGAAACACCTGTGATTTCAAGCCTGTCTTTTGTTTATGGAAGTTTTAAATTAGATATAAAATCTACTCACATATAGGCCTATTACTTGCATATCTTTAAAGCCCCAGTGTGGTGAAAATCCAGCTTTTAATTATGTTTATATGTATATGTGTTGTTTGTAATATGCTTTAAAACAAACCATCTGCAAATTAATAAGTCAACACCATTGTTGAGTATTTTCTCTTTAATTTTGATATAAAATAGTATAAAGGTGACCTTTAAGGAAAAAAGGGGATTTTATCAAAATTTTAAGGTGCATAATTCATGCATTGAGTTCATGCATTTCTATCCCAAATAATTGACAGTGCTTTTCATCAGGAGTTTTATCAGCATGGGAGTTCCCTGAGATTTGAACCCAGTTGGTTCCTATATCAGAGCTTTGCAGGATCAGTCTAGTATGCATTAAATCATCATGTGTTAGACTTATACAACAGTCCTAGATCAAATCCCTCGGTCAAGTCTAACCCTCCCACATTGAAAAGTTTCTTCTTCAGTCCTCCAGACATTTTAGATGCTGCAATCTATTTGAGAGTCTAGAAAACAGGCTGGGAAATAAGACTCCTTCAAATGAATCGCACAATCCTTAAAGCTACCTTTTTTTCCTGTGAAGAGCTGAGAGAACTGCTCAGTCACAGGACATTAAGACTTTAATCAATTAATGGTAACACTTTATTTTAGGGTTCAATTATCACTGTTAACTAGTTACATATTAGCATGCATATTACTAGGATATTGTCTGTTTACTAATACTTATGAAGAACATATTAATGCCTTATTATGCATGAACATAATACATCCCTTATTTACTCAATACTAACTATTAATAAGCAGTCATTAGGGGTTTATTGAGGTGAAAGTTATAGTTAATAGTGAATGTGTTCCCCATACTAAAGTATTACCATTAATATAGATTTGCATTCAAACTGATCATCCACTATTTAGGTGGGATATACAGTATTAGGCAGCAAGTGAACATTTTGTCCTCAAAGTTGGTGTGTTAGAAGCAGGAAAATGGGCAAGCGTAAGGATTTGAGTGAGTTTGACATGGGCCAAATTGTGATGTCTAGATGACTGGGTCAGAGCATCTCCAAAACTGCAGCTCTTGTAGGGTGTTCCCGGTCTGCGAAGGCTGGCCCGTGTGGTCCGATCAAACAGACGAGCTACTGCTGCTCAAATTGCTCAAGAAGTTAATGCTGGTTCTGATAGTTGCTGACCCGTGTCCACTGATAAAAGCACCAACAGTGTGCACGTGAGCATCAGAACTGGACCATGGAGCAATGCAAGAAGAATGAATCACGTTTTCTTTTACATCACAAGGATGGCCGGGTGTGTGTGTGTGGCTTACCTGAAGAACACATGGCCCCAGGATGCACTATGGGAAGAAGGCGAGCCGGCGGAGGCAGTGTGATGCTTTGGCCAATGTTCTGCTGGGAAACCTTGGGTCCTCCATCCATGTGGATGTTACTTTGACACGCTCCACCTACCTAAGCATTGCTGAGACCATGTTCAGCCTTTCATGGAAACGGTATTCTGGTGGCTGTGGCTCTTCCAGCAGGATAATGCTCCTGACACAAAGCACAAATGCTTCAGGAATGGTTTGAGGAGCACAACAACCAGTTTGAGTCGTTGGCTTGGCCTCCAAATTCCCCAGATCTGTGGGATGTGCTGAACAAACAAGTCCGATCCATGGAGAGCCCACCTCACAATTTGCAGGACTTAAAGGATCTGCTGCTAACATCTTGGTGCCAGATACCACAGCACACCTTCAAGGGTAAAAATAATGTTTAATATATGTACACTCACATAAGGTGTAAATAAAGTGTTATAAATATTATTACATTTTTTATTTGATGCTTACACCACGGTATTTCATTCATTTTACTCTATTTCACTTGTTCACATTGAATGTTTATTAGGTTTATTGTTGTGAATCTCAAACGTTTCATTATGATGCTGCGAGGATGTGTTTGCTATGGATGAGCATTAATAAGTTTATCTACTGAAAGTAATCTAACACCCACAGCAGTTTTCTGCTGAAACATGATTTCTCAGTCTTATCACACAAAAAAATATGCATTTTAAGGACGCATATAGCAACGCTTCAAACAGAGATCTCTGCAAGACCAGGGGTCCTAAAATAGGTCTGTTCTGATAGCATTATAAAACATGCTTGATGCAAACAATACCGTTTATTTAAAAGAGATTGACTGGGCTGAAATCATAAACCATTGAAATAAAGACTGCTCATTTCAAAATCCATTATGGTTAATTGAGTGTTGAAAGAGACAGGTACTCTTACATCTGACTGCCAAAATAGATGGATTTCAAGCACCACAGGATTATGTAACATTTCCATCCATGAGTTGTTCCGTCGCAGAGATGGTTTTCACACTGTGCAGAGGACTAAAGCATCTGTGGAAAATGGCTGCACTGAACAGACGCTTCAGATGATTTTCAGGGTTTCTCTTGCAGCGCCATCAATCTTGGAACAAGAACATATGGCTGAGCTGAGAAGGAAAACCTCCATCAATAGTGCGTCAATAACCTCTCCAAAGAATCCAGAGCAATAAGAGAGGATGAGCAGGCGTTGGGTCTTTGAGGATTGGTGGTATACAGTAGACCTCATGAATTCTCTTCAAAAAAATAAGAGGGGAAGGACATATAGAAGCTGATGGCTGGAAGGGATGACAGAGGCAATAGCTATGGATGAAAGATCAGAGCCCAAAAAGAGTCCAGGATCCATGCTGAGAGAGAGAGAGAGAGAGAGAGAGAGAGAGAGAGAGAGAGAGAGAGAGAGAGAGAGAGAGAGAGAGAGAGAAAGAGAGAGAGAGAGAGAGAGAGAGAGAGAGAGAGAGAGAGAGAGAATCAAAACCGCAGAACAGGTTTTCCGTCAGATTTTAGCTTCTCATTGATCAGTGTTTTAGTATCATTTAATTTTATTCATTTATTTTTATACTTTCCTTGTCAATGTCATTTTAGTTTACTATTTAGTATTTATTTATTTCTTTGTTTTGTTTATTTATTTATTTATTTATTTTGTTTGTTTGTTTGTTTGTTTTATTCTTACACTATATTACTTTATTTTTTTTCTGAGTCATTTATTTCCTTTTTTTCACTAAAGACTTTGTATGTTTTACACATTACTGTTTGTCACGGTTAGTGGCTGTACAAAGGCGTACGGCGAAGGAGTCCAGTGGAACAACATTTAAGTGTTACTTCAAACTAGGACTGGGAGAATAACACAGAGATTAAACAACCACAAAACCATCAACACATTACAGGACAGAGATGGCTGAAACTGGGCTTATACACACAGGCAAACAAAGGCGCAAACGAGATCATTAACGAGATGATTAACAAGCACAGGTGAACGAGAGGAGGACACTCATGAGGAACACTGAAGGCAAAATCCAAACACACAAACTAACTCAAAACCTCAAACTGTTATTAGAGGCAAGATTTTATTTTAATTTTTTTTTGTATTATTTTTTATTATTTCTTGCAGGATGGTTCAGAACATGGCTTGAACATTTCTCAAAATACAAGTGTAATCTGTGTGTGTGTGTGTGTGTGTGTGTGTGTGTGTGTGTGTGTGTGTGTGTGTGTGTGTGTGTGTGTGTGTGTGTGTGTGTGTGTGTGTGTGTGTGTGTGTGTGTGTGTGTGTGTGTGTGTATGTGTGTGTGTGTGTGTGTGTGTGTGTGTGTGTGTGTAGGGCTATTATAAACACCAAAGTTGTGGACGGCCAGATGCAGTTTAGGCCCAGAGAGCATGAGTCAGACTGTTTATAAGTGTGTGTGTGTGTGTGTGTGTGTGTGTGTGTGTGTGTGTGTGTGTGTGTGTGTGTGTGTGTGTGTGTGTGTGTGTGTGTGTGTGTGTGGTTCAGGCACTGTGAGTGTATTGTGAAAGTTGTTTTGGAGTTTACTGTATGTGGGAGTGGGTTAGGCAGACCTGCACAGCTCGGCTAAAGGGACTAAGAGTCGTATTTATGAATAAAAATATCTCTCTAAAAGGCCTCTCTCATCGAGTGGGTCCCTTATTTCCTCCTAATCTATATATAAGTTTCCATGAAAAGACCGAATCTCAGAGGAGCAGAGTGACATCGACACATGATCATTGTTGTACAATTATGTTTTCTTCCATTAGAAAGCATTGTGTAAATCGTACGATGAAGGGAAATCATAACGATTTCAGAAGACTCAGGAATACTGAGGGGTAATTAGAATTTTTGGTAACACTTTAATTACAGCCTTTATGCATAATGCATCATAAACATATTCATAGTGTGCATTGTAAAGCATTATATATTTTCTTAAGTATTTGTAACCACAGTTAAAATGCATTATAATATTTGCAGATTCTGAAATTGGTTATTTTTCATTTGTTTAATGCATTATACTTTGTTCAGTTAACAGGTCATGTATTATAACTGAGGTTGCATTTATTCATGAGACCACATAATTCATGAAGTGCATTTTAAGGATGAAATGCTTTTATTATAGCCTGGATGCCAGCCGAACCGGGGGATTGGTGTTTGCAATCTCCAGGGAAAAAATGGTGTTTGGGGGGTAATATGTGTGTTATTTTGGCAAGGTTGCTGCTAAAATTCGCACTCATGGGTCTATATATCACATAATAGTCACTTCAACCCGCGGACATAGAAAACAACCCGCGGAAAAAAAACCCGGACTTGGCAACACAGTGCAGTTGAGCTCTGTTGACATTTGACAACTAACGTTATGCGTCGCTCCGTTGCTCTGATTGGTTGTAGGTCTGTCCAATTGATGGCTTTCCTGGTTGGGTTGAAACACGCCCCATAATCACAGCTTAATGGAGCATCAGACTCATATTCTGACTAGAATTGAGTATGACCACGTCAGGCCAATACTTTTATTATGCATTATACTTAAAGACGAGTGTAAAGTTTCACCAAATTTTCATTATAATCTACAAATATGAATCTTTCTTCCAGCTGCAGTGTAAAGAAGTTTCTAGAACATGTTAAAGGAACGGTCACTAATGTACTACCCTTTATGAACACCTGACTCTTAAAAGGATTATATGGTCTATTTTGGAAAAAAAATATAGCAAAATGTAAGTCGCTAGCTGCTCTAACTCTCATTATTTAGTTCATGAGAGAAGTGGCTTGCGATTCATGATCGAATCATTCTTATGAGTTTAATCTTTTCAGTGAATCACTTTATTTGGTTGAAATCTGGTGTGAACGATTTGTCTATCTGAGTCTCGATTTTACCTCACAGACTTTGTCATTCAGTCACGGTGGTTTACTGGAGGGGGGAAAGTGAATAACAATTACATTTCGATCCGTTTCTCACAAGAAAACTATTGAGCAGCTTCAGAAGATTTGAATGGACCAATTTTATTACTTTAATGGTGCTTTGTGTCCTGTTTTGAACAGCACAGTTGAAATAGTTTTTATGTTGAACAAAGGAAAAACAACATGAGGGTGAAAATGTTATGATTTTTGGATGGATTATACAATTAACATGAAATATAGGCATTTTATAAAACGCAGGCTGCTGTATTGCTCAAAAAGTCATTAAAAAAGGTTCTGAATGTTAAAATACAGGACATATTTAACTCTCAAAATGAAAAAGAAAATCCCATATGGCTTTTTTTAATTGGCTTGACAGTAGTACTGCACACAGCTAAACTAGTTCAGATTTCAGATGAGAAGAGATTTCTGTAAAACTCACTCCAGCGAGAAATGTACAGCTGCAATTCACACTTCCTATGAGCTCGCATTGTTCTTGTATATCTGCAAACTCCTTAAAGACTTCTTAGTTCCTGTTGTCACATCAGAATTGTCTTGTTAGACCATTAGAAAACCACACGCGACCTTCCCCTGTGCTATCCTTTATAACCTCAGACTCATATATTACCTTGCATTCATTGGCAGGAAGGTAATTGAGTTCAGCTGAGATCTTCATTGTCGGGGGTTAGTGTGAAAATCTCATCTGCGCTCCACACTTATTATCAGCTCTTCGGATGGATCTACAGATCACAGTTATTTTTAAAACACAGTAGAGCTCACTTATTTGTGGTAATAGAATCTTTTGGGGATGCATGGACAAAGAAAAGGAAAAGAAAGAGACTGTTTCGTTGTGTTTCCAGGCCTTTTGTCTGTTTCTGTTTTCACAGTTTTTAAATAGTGATGTAATCGTATCGCCTTCTGAATAATGCAGTACCATATGCCTTATCCATGACAGTGATTATGGAACATAAGCCTTTCCTGCATTCACTACTATAGGCGCAGAGCTGAAATAATGAGAGGATCCCAGATTTCGAGTAAGAGAACTGTCTAGTTTTGCTAGTGGAAATTGTCGATTGTGCAACTTTAGGCATCAGATGGTGCTTGTTTTCATATTTAAGTAACAGCACAGAGGCAAGAGCTCTGAATTCCCTGAATATCTCCATAATTGGAAATATATGATTGAATCTATGTTCAGGAAACAAGGAGTTAAAGGTAGGGTAGGTAAAAATTATCTAAAACACTTTTGTCCAAATTTGTTTAAACTTTGTTTATATGTCAATACATAATTAAAATGTAAGTACTCTGAAAAAGAGACTATAAAAGCGAGTGACTCTAGACTGTTTAATCTGCAATAAACACCGCTCATTATTTTCGTTCGGGACGAAACAAGTGATTGGCTTGGGCGACTGTCACTCTCTCTCGCTACCATGGTGACCACCGCTTTCGCTACAGGATCTGCCCACATGCGCGCGGCACGAAACCTAGGAAGAGCAAAAGCATTTAAAATTCACAGTGCCAGGTTTTGCAGTCAGCGAAGACAAACAATGCAAAAAAAGGAAGACAGTAAAAGAAATGCAAGGAAGAAAGAAAAGTCTTTGGATAAACAAAGAAATCAAACGAGAGTAAATATCGGCGTGGCTTTCCAACAATGGCGAGAACTGAGGGACCTCAAGGGGCTGAAAAACGACTGCTTGCAGCTGTATTTCTGCTGGACAGGTAATCTTTCATTTTGATTAAACATTTTTTATGTTTTCATGAAGCATGTATCACTAGCATATGAAGCTGCCTAATATAGCTAACATAACATTACTTAGCATAAAGTTACACTTAGCCATTAGTAGAGATGACAAATACTCAATATGCTTAGCTCAAGTTGATCCCTGTCGTGTTGAACTTTGCAAAATTCAACTTTAGATGACAAAATGCATGTGTTAAAGCTAGTACACGGCATCCAGGAACTTTTTTTAGAACTAAGTAAGCTTTAGCTAATCAACAATGCTTTCATCATGGAAACTCTTACATGCAAAACACTGTATATGTTGTTATTGGGAGGAAAAAATGTATCAATGCTACACGTTTTTAGCTTTGCCTTATAAATATAAGTAGCTTGTTACTGAATCAAACAACAATATATTTTAAACTTTACCAGTGTTGGTATTCTAGCTTGATAGTGAGTACTAAAATACATCTGATTTGTTTATATTCATACTGATAAAGTTCGATGTTTTATTACATGTGATTCTGACATGATGTCACTACATGCACACCGCTCGTCTCAGGTCAATAATGCGTCTTCCAGCTGATTGGTCGGTGAGGCGTGTTCCTGTATTTTGGGGGCGTGTCTTTGGAAAGAGCCCAGAAGGGAGAAGGTGGAGTGAGTGGAAATAATGAGCTGTCTTTAAAACAGTCGTCAGAGGTCTACAGACACTCATTTTTTATACTTTCTTTTTCAGAGTACTTACATTTGAATTATGTATTGATTTATAAAGAAAGTTTAAACAAATTTGGAAAAAAAATGTTTTTAACCAAATCTTACCTACCCTACCTTTAACTATTTGCGGTATTGATAGAAATTTCTGTATTTCCGTGTTTTCACTTATGCGGTAGGGGGCGCCATTACACGTCTGCTGAAAGAGTACAGAATCTTCTGATCAACACACAGGTGAAGAAGAAGTAGAAACAAGTGATAGTATATTTATATGTAAAATAACGTGATCATCATTATTCAGGATATAAATCAAAACTGCCTAATGTCACTGAATGAAATGTTGCCCCAGAACGAGCTACAGGACTGAAAGAGTTCAAATTTGACTTATTGACACATCGTCTGAGCTGGCAAAAGATTGTGTAGGATTTACTTTGAAACAGTTTTCACTCCGAAATTGTTACAAAGAAATTAAACAAAGTTTTAAGGACTTAAATAGTATTTTCTTTTCATTATTTACATGCTTCTACCAAAGAAAATAGTTTTTTAAAAAACCATCAGCAGTTGTGCGTCTCTGAGTTCAGTGGTGTTTAAATGAATCGTTTGAGTGAATTATTTAATTACCTATTCATCAAAGTTGTGTTCGGCTTCATGCTGCGCTGCGGAGAGCGATCGGTGTCTGAAGCACTGCATGCCAGTTGGAAATTTTGTCCGACTTTAGACAATGTTGACATCATATGATTGTGACGAATGGCATCAAAGCACCGAGAGAGCAACTCGAGAGAGCATCTCCAGAACGGCTGGGCAAGCTCTGAATCTGTCCCACGATTGGCCAGATTCACAGATAATAATGATGACTTCTGCTAATGCTCACAAACTGTTTTACAGTTAAAGCTCTATTATTTTAACCCTACTGTCATATTGTGTCAAATTTATCAAAATAACACTGATAAAAAATATGAAGACTCTCTGATCAGGTATAACATTATGATGATAATGTTTTGTTGGTCCCCCTTTTTCTGCCCAAACAGCCCTGACCCATCGAGGCATGGACTCCACTAGACCTCTGACCTCTCCCCATGTGTGCTGTGTGATCTGGCACCAATGTGTTAGCAGCATATGCTTTTAGTCCTGTAAGTTGTGAGGTGGGGCCTCCATGGATCGGACTTGTTTGTTCAGCTCATCCCACAGATGCTCGACTGGATTGAGATCTGGGAAATTTGAAGGCCAAGTCAACACCTCAAACTCATTGTTGTGCTCCTCAAACCATTCCTTTTATTAAACCTCAAATATCTATCTTTCTTGCTCACATATACCTTTCTCTGCACTCTCTCTCTCTCTTAAGAACAATGCCTTGGGCTTGTTTATTCTGAAGACATTAGTTTGCTTCAGCATCTGCTGCTTCAATCCCCCAAAGACTCACAGTTATAGACAACAGAAATATGAACACAGATAAAGTGCAAAAGCAGACGCTTTATTTTTTACTTCATTTCAAGGATATGATTCAATAAAACTGTTCACGTTCCCTCTTAAACTTATTGTGTTTCTGCTGGGTGGTTTGTCCTAGCTTAAGATAATCCATATGATCTAAATGACTGAACAAACATGGCTTGAAGAAGACAATATTTCATAAAATCATGGTCCTGCTAAAAACACTTCTGTAAGTAGTCACAAAACTTATCATGACCTCAACCAGAGAGAGAGAGAGAGAGAGAGAGAGAGAGAGAGAGAGAGAGAGAGAGAGAGAGAGAGAGAGAGAGAGAGAGAGAGAGAGAGAGAGAGAGAGAGAGAGACTGATTGTCTTTCAATCCGTCTTTTTCCCTTTTCCGCTTCTCACACATGAAATCTTTCACTCAGCAGTCAAACTGAGGCTAGTTAAAGTTTAATTACAACATCAATAGATGGATGTGAGCCCGCTCCAGTGCTCTCTATAACATTCCTTTACTTCTGCCAGGGCCAGAGAAGATGCAGACGTCAGCCATTGGGAAGGAGACTTTTACTTTTTCTTTATCCATGTTTTACTATATTGATTTTCATCAGAATGCCACATTAAAATTGAAGAAATGTAATATCCCACAAACATTTAAAGGGGTGATGAATTGAGAAATCAACTTTCCCTTGGGCTTTTGATATATAAAAGGTCATGGTAATGTAAGAATATAATATACGTTTCAGAGCTGAAAACTTCCTTGTTAGTCAAAGAAAAGCTTTTATAGACACCAGGTCCAGAAAAAGATCGTGGGCTTCATTCTGACGTCATCTAGTGGCGAGACACCGCCTCTACAGTAGCCCCGCCCACCGACTCATTAGATCACGTTAGCCAGCAGCAATAAACATCCTGAAGAAGATAGCAAGATATTGTGGAAGAACAGTCGCTGCATAAGCTTCCGTCAGATCCTAATATTAGGAATGTGTGATCCTTCATTTATTTTTAATGAAGTTCCAGCTCAGGGGAAGAACATTCGTGTGTCCGCTTCATTTCACTGTGGAATCGTGTGTAAACAAGTCTCAGGTGCTGGATATGCAGACACAATGTTGTGCCTTCTATATTGGGTCAGGAATGGTGCAACAAACTTATGTGAGTAAAACTTATTTTTTATATGTAATAGTACTAGTCCTGGGGCTGTGTGTTTTCCAGGCAGACTACCAAAACGTACCTGTCGGCAGAAATAATATTTTCTTGACCTGGCCGCGCACGAGCACTTGTGTATTAACGCTTATATCCACAGATCGTGCGGGCCATGTAATACAGAAATAATATTCCAATCAATCGTGGGTGGATAAGAAATAAATCATTGTATTTGTTAGATAAAGACGTTTACGTTTGAGAGAATCATCCCGGTTGCTGCTTTCAAAGCAATCCCTCCCTCATGTGAACTGAACTGACAGGGGAGCTGAAGCTCATTAAATATGCAAATCTTATCCAGTCCTAGCTATGGGCGTTTAATTTCAAGTCTCCAGTGCGTCACGCCCATCAAAACCCAGCATTCATGAGAGAGCCTCAAAACCAGTGTAGAAAATAGCCTATTATTAATTAGTTATGATGTTTGTGAATGTAAAAACCACACGGACATCATTAGTTGACCTCAGACAACCGTATAAAAAAATTAAAAAGCCAGTTCATGACCCCTTTAATCTCAAATTGTCTGTAAAAAAATTGTTTTAATTAAATGAAATTTAGCATTTACAAAAATATTAAATCATAGGAAGTAACTCATATTAAAGGGATAATTATTATAATAAGAAATGCTAAATACCCTGACCTTTTAAACATGAAAAGAGTTACTTGTTAAAGAGATTTTCTACTCCTAAATAAAATAAAATATTTATATATATATATATATATATATATATATATATATATATATATATATATATATATATATATATATATATATATATATATATTACATATATCAAATAAATAAATAAATAAATAAAAATAAATAAATACATTTATCAGGGATGACTATTATATTAAATAACTTTTAAAGATGAAAAGTGACTTGAACAATGAAAACATACTATGGCACTAAACATTCTTAAATTGATCCAAAATATAAAAATCTAATTAAACTAAATGAACATTCATCAAAATGTCAAATCATAGGAACTAATATTAAAGGGGTCATTATTATTGTAATAAAATTCAGTATACGGAAAGGAAAGGAAAGGAAAGGAAAGGAAAGGAAAGGAAAGGAAAGGAAAGGAAAGGAAAGGAAAGGAAAGGAAAGGAAAGGAAAGGAAAGGAAAGGAAAGGAAAGGAAAGGAAAGGAAAGGAAAGGAAAGGAAAGGAAAGGAAAGGAACGGGACCTCAAGGAAAACTATAACGTGGCCCATTTAATGAAATGAAATAAATCAATGAAACAAAAGAAGGAAAAAACATTAAACATCAGGAACCTTTGGGTTTTCTAGACGAGACTTTGAGAGATTCCATTCCCAGCGTCTAATAAAGATCCGACAGAAAACAGCAGAATGCAGAATCTCTCATGCAGTTCTCCGGCTGCTGATGATTGGATGAGATGAACTGAGTCTATGAAGTGAAATGAAGCTGTCACAGGCCGGGACGATCCCCCTCTACCAGACGGAGTCTGCAGAGGAACACACATGCCCGAAAACAGCCTGCTGATCAACGGCTCTCCTTTTTTCCACCCTCCACCCCTCTGAATAATTCCCTTGCTGAGTATTATGAAAGTAAGAAGAATATTTTCTGTGTCAATGCATGAAATGCATTACTTTTTTATTAAGTTCATGAAAAAAAAAAGATTTGGTTTTGTACCTGCCAAAATGCCAAGGGAGTGTTGCATTTTATATAGGCCAACATGTTTTATATATACTTCACAGTAAAATATAAAACTAAACCACAAATAAAAATCTTATTATAATGGAGTTTAAATTCTATTCCAGTAGAGCTATAAAAGGGGGGGTGAAATGCTGTTTCATGCATACTGACCTTTTTACACTGTTAAAGACTTGGATTCCCATCCTAAACATAGACAATGTTGGACGTTTGATGCAGTATTTCTGTGTCAAAAATACTCCTTCCGGTTTCTCACAAGTTTCAGAGTTTTTTTCGAGTTTGGGTCGGCTTGACGTCGACAGAGTGGAAGGTCCTTGTACAACATCGCGCTTCAGTCGTGTCGCAAAAGTGGATCTCCACGGTCACAGCTGTCACAGGACTTCGAAATCAACAGTTACCAGAGCGGTGACTATAAAGGTTCGCGGTCGTGCTTTAAAAGCGGCCGGTGAGTAAAACTGCTTCAAATGTCTGTTGTTGGCTATCGTCGCGTGAGTAAGCATCAGTAAACGACACGATCATGTATAACGTTAGTTAATTTATCAATGGAGCATGCGATCTATGGTGTGTGTTTAAATACACTAGTTTAGCTGACCACTATAGGTGTCAGTTTGATTATTGGAAAACCACCCAAACATAAGCCTAGTGTTCTCACAAAGCGTGATTCGTCATTCAAATGCGCTAACGGACTCCATTGTTGTTCTATGTGTAACGTTACACTAGTCTGACGTGCAAAACCGTTTTGCTTGCTACTGCTAAGGTTTAGTCGCATACAATAGTCCATAAACCGAATCGTGTCCTCATAAACTGCGAGTAAACACACACAAATGTTGACAGGCCACTAAATACAGTCCATACCACAGAGACGGACGTCCTGCTGTTGCTGTTTCTCCTGTTCAGTTTATTTCAGCCTCCGGATCTGATTCTGGATCATATCTGTATTAGTTGAATCTGATTTAGAGTAACGTTTTCTTCTCCACGCTTGAGGACGTCACCGCTTTGTGCGCGCTCGTCATTCTTTAGCTCCGCCCACACGATACGCCTCCAGGCGCTCGGTTGTTTCCGGAAAGACTTGGTACAGCCTATATTTCTTTTATAAATATAATAAAACTAAAGACTTTTCAGAGATATGAAGGATGCAATACTACTCTATAGGAACTCATGATTGACATGAGATCGACTGAGTGTTTCACCCCCCCTTTAAGGTTTTTCCCTAAGGGCTATCCATTCTCCATTTCCCTGTGGAGAAAACGACAGTGATTTTTTTCTTACAGAACCCGACTGTTGCACTCTATTTGGCATAAATGCATGGTTAGAAAAATATATGTTATTACAAATGTAAAAATGTCTTCAGACTCATGTCAGGTTAGAATAGTTTAAAAATGCACAAATATCAGGTGGAGCTAGAATGAGTAGGAGAGGAACACAGGTAGCCCGAAGCCAAATACTTCAAACTGTAGACATCCCTCTGTGAGGAACAGCTTGCAGAAAATCCAATATTTCTCCTGACGGATTAAACACAGAGGTCAAAAGGAGCTGTCCGTATTGTTCTGGGACCTCCATGACTGCATCAGAACTCAAACCAATGCGAGTCTCCAGACCTCCACATGGGAGTAAAGCTGCTTCATTACTATACTTAACTTTTAAAAGAACTCTCATTAGAGTATAAGGAGACTGTTAGGTTAGGATTCAAGTTTGTCGAATAAGTTAACATGTATTTGCAAAGTTACTTATAGTCATTAGGGATGTTCGTTGTGGAGCATCAAAATAAAATGTTAGCAGATATGAAAGGGAACATGAACTGCATTGTTTTATAATCTTCCCTGTAGTGCACTTACAATGTTAATATGATTGTGACATCAAAATGGTCATCATTTACCCGTAGTCTTAGATCTGAACGCTCTGTTTGAAGGGGCGTATCTGCTGTGAGACTTCAGTGTAAACGCCCAGCCATTGGCTGCTGTGATAAAACGTTTCATCCTACTAAGAGAAACAATGTGAAGTTAAGTCAATGGTTTGATTTACTGACACACAAGGAACATCTGACTGTACATGAATCATTACATATCAGAAATCATTGGTCTTTAGAATGAACACGGTTACTCACATGTTGTGGTGTTAGAGTTCATGTTGTAAAAGTCTGTTTGCACCGAAATTACATCTGATTTCCAGAATCCACAGTGAAATGTAGTGAATACACATAAATAATGCTCAACTGAGACATTGTTGAGAATAAATAAGCACATTCCTAGCTTTGGGACGTATGTCCACCAAAGCGTTTTTTCACGCAGCTGGCTGGTGTTTTCAATTGTTTTCAATGGGAGCTGAGCGATGTTCAACTTTGAGTAAAATGCAGCGCTCATCACGGTCACTTTTCACCCAGCCGTCCAATCACAGCGGAGGAGGGGCGGGAAAAATATATCAGACCAGCCGGCACATTCTGCATGTACAACGGCAACAGATGACAACAAGCAATAACAATGGAACAAAATGATTTAAAACAAGAGCCAGAGCAAATACTTTACATTGTATCTGCAATTTTATGTAGAATCAATACAGAAACAAACTACCTGTGAAATTAGTAGCATTTCCACAGATTTTCCGTATCATTACAAAGAGTCTCAACTGGAGGAAAAAAAAACGCTGCCTGCCAAAACGCTCTCAAGCGCTCACAGCGAGGCGTTTTCAGCAGAGCGCCTAGTGTTTTCAGCTAGCTAAAAACGCTTTGATGGACACACGGCCTTAGGATCCTTTGGAAGGTAATGTTAGTTTTAGTCCAGTGATCCTTTATCACTCTTCTCTCCTTGTCATCTCACTAACACTCAAGTGGGCGGGGCCAAAGTTCTCTTTCAAGTTGATCTCTGGGCTTGGTTACAATAAAAGCTAATTTTGGACTGGCAGGATATTCTTATAGCATGATGACCTCTAATATGTCAAAAGCTCAAAAGAAAACACAGTTCATGACCCTGTGTAAATTACCAAAGGTTCCTTGTGTAAATTTTGGCAGCGTCTAGGGGTGAGGTTGTGAATTGCAACTGCCCACCGCTCACCCCTCCCATTCGGTGGCCGTCACAGGACAAAGATGTCATCATCTGAGACAGCAGAGAGCGACTAGCGCTCTGTAGAGCAGTTTGTCCCTTTAGGGCTACTGTAGAAACATGGCGGCGCAAAATGGCGACTTCACTGTGAGGGACCCGCGGTGTGTAGATAGAAACAGCTCATTCTGATGTAATAAAACATAACGGCTCATGTTTATGATATTGAATTTCTGCCAATAGATCCTCATAAATACTACACACTGCACTTTTAAGCAGAGAATCTACTAATACTCTAATGCATGGGTCTTCAACTGGGGGTCCGCAACCCCAACGTTTATTGTAACATGAATCTAAATGTTAACAATGAAAAGTAATGTGCATAGTTATGATCTATACTTTCTTAACATAATATAACTTATAATAACTAATATCATTAGTTTCTATTAATATCAAAGACTATATGCATAATATGTAGCTCTGTTTTTACACAGTTTGTATTGGGAGTCTGCTGCATCGCCTAAGGGGTCCTTTCCCTGAAAAACGTTGAGGACCCCTGCTCTAATGACTTCTACTTGACGTGTACATTGTTGCAAAGATATTGAAAAATAAAGTGTTACTGTATCTCCTAAGAGTGAATAATTGCTAGGGGGAAAAAATTTACAGTTTTTTGAAAAACATACACCGTAAATATTTTCCATATTTCAGTCCATATTTCAAACTTTAGTTTGAATTCTCAGTGAGTTTCACACTCATGCTTTACAACTTGAATTCCTTTCCCAGAAAATAAACAGAAAAACATGAACTGATAAAGACTATCCCATGGGATCACAGAGCTGTCTGTATTTGGAGGCTGCGACGACAGACCGCATTAGTGCAGATTGGATGTGTCAGTTATTATTCTGGTTTCAGAATGGATGAGTCCTCCAGCAACTACGAAGAGTTACTGTATAATGGAGTGCAATTCAATGGGATGAAATGCTTTAGAATCAATAGCCTGGAATGCGTCAGTAAGAGCCGGATTTTCACACTGAATGCCTCTGGGTGTGGATTGTGTGTGTGTAAATGAGTCCAGGAGCTCTGGGACTTCTGTCCTGCAGCTGTATCCCTGTGTCTCTTCCCTCAGGATCATCATCATGTCCTCAGAGACTCTGTCTTTCTCTCACTCTCTCTCTCTTTCTGTCTTTTTTTTTCGGTGTACAGAAAACCTCTAGGGCACATATTCCTGGAACCCCAGCCATGGGGGACAGGAAAAGAGGAGTAAAGGTACAAAAGATGAAAGATGAATTATTTAATCTGTTTTTCAGTGTTACATTGGATAAATAGATGGATAGATTATTCATGTTGTATACTTCAAGTCTCTGAGACACTGATCAATAAATGGCAGCTGTGTTTGCTGAACTGTTCCGTAAAAAATATGGTAGCAACATTTAAAGATTTAGAGTGAAAAGAACCACTTTTATATACGTTTGTAACAACCACATTCAAAACGTAAAATATAAGCTGCAGTTTGGGGCCAAGCAATGAAGGAACCACAAACACGACATACTGAAGGAGAAGGAGCGCAAAAACTGAGTTCAGTACCTACATTTTAAAATGTTGACTACTGTAATAGGCTGAGTTTAAATGTTAAATATTGCCTGTGATCAGCATAAACAGAGTAATCAGGTAGCAATAATTCAATTAATTCAATCATTTTGTTTCGGAGTGTCTATTTACACTAAGTGCACATAGCGTGTCTTGTTGGGAAGTGCTATTTCACTAGCGCCGTTAGGCGAGAAACCAGGCATAGTTAGGAAAAAAAGAAGATTAAAACAAAAACATACACATTTTGATGTTTTCAGTGGTGTAGTTGGCAGAGTGTAAAGCTTAAGGATCTTGGTCTCGACACGATTCGACCCGGGTTTCGAATCCGCCTTCAGGTGTGCACGCTCTTCTCTCTTTTCTCATCACATATCACATCAGATAGGGATTTAATTTCAATAAAAAATAAGAAAATGTTCCAAAAGTGAAAATAAAGTGCCTAACAAAATGTTTAATAACATTTAACGTTTAATTAACATTTATTGTTTAGGGTTAGGGATCGGTGTAAGGAGGGCTTTAATTGTCCCAGTAAGGCGCCATCCATTTAATAATTTTAATAAATATAATCATATACACTCTGTTATTATTGCATCCTGTTAATGTACAACAATACTGGTGTAAATAGTATGTATGCAAAAAATAAAGTAGAAATTTCATGTAATTACAAATATTGCAAAGAACTGCTATTTTTACATTGTGTAAATAGAATATATCTCTGTTTTCACTTAATATGCAATCGCGCTTAGGCCCGGTACAAGGCAACCGTGCCTAGTGTGAGTACACCCTTAGTGTAAATATCATCTATCGCTAAAATATGTTATTTTCACTTAGTGTAAATAATAATTATCACTAAGAAATATGCTATTTTCACTGAGTTTAAATATAATCTAGTTTCTATTTACACTTGGATCTAGCACTATTTTAGCCTGGTTTTACCAGACTCTCGTACATTTCATTTGTACATAGAGTCTGGCCACTCTCGATTGACAAGGGTTTATTTCCGCGAAGGCGGGCACCCTGTTGAGGTTTAGAACTATTGGATCTGCCCTGAGCCACTCTGGATCTGCCATAACCAATCGCTAACGTTTGGTCGTGACGTATGTCATGCGCCCTTCGCCTGTTTCACTCATGGAAATCTGACAAAATAAAAGTGCACATGTGCAGGCAACCCCAGTAATAAAACTATAGGATAAAACCTAAAACTCGTGCATTCGAATTGTGATTTATTCACGCCACGGTGGAGAGGAGAGCTTTGTGATCGGGAACGCGGCGCTCACGTGGTCCGTAACATCATTGTATACTGTAAATAAAATGTAATATGCTTGGTATGATAATAAATGCTGCAATAACGGACCAATTCAAATGTTTAAGTGCTTTTATTTTAATTTGTTTGAGCGTTGATGAAATATATTGCTCTTCTAAATACTTGCCAGCATTTTAAGGAAATATAAGTCTATAAATGCATCCTAATAACAGCAGCAACCGTACGGTGTTCTGCAGTGGTCAAAAATGATTACAAACAGTGAATTTTGAAGTGATATATTGTTGACAACTCAGAGATGTGGATTCGGACAGCTGTTACATCAACACGACCTTGCGTTTGTCAAAAGCAGTCGGTAACTCGGCCGGGGATTTTTACGCGGGTGGTGAGAGACGGACGGCAATAAAATAACGGACCAGTCCCTGTAACTTAAATGATGGCAATACCTTCCGACCCCACGAGAAACAGTTACTGTCCGAATAGCTTCAGCAACTCCTTCATCACTAACGAAGCGATCTGGAAAATCAAACTTTTCCCGAATTTACCCTGTTGGAGGACCACAACATCATGGCCACCAACAAACCCCAGCAAAGACTGTTATTGCTCCGGCTTTAACTTCTGGATGTTCGGCAGCGGTGCCACAATGCAATGAATGGTTTAGTTTGTATCCTTCTCCGCCGCCATTACTGAACTACATCTCAAACTAGCGTTTGACATCAACGTCATCGTTCTCAGCCACTCCCTCTGTTCGCTGATTGGACCGGTAAAAATTTGTTCGGAGAAAACCTAAGACTACACAGCAGTCCCAGACGTAGTACTGAAGGAAAATGAAAATTGAGCGGAAGCACGTAGGAGGGCAGAGCCAGGCTAGCACTATTTGAGGCTGCCATTTTGTTTATAGGGCAAAGGGTTCAAAATGTATAATAACCATCAATATTTTGAACCAGTAGTTCAGATTACTATTCAGGACCACTACTATAAATGTGCCAAATTTCATTATTTTAGAAGGTACTAGGCATAGGGCTGCCATTGACTCCCATTAGGAAGGAATAATACCTGTAATAAGAAAAACCAGCAAACAAAAGGAGCTACAGCACATTCAGTGCTCAGCGCCTAAAAATACAGGTTAAACCCTGTGAAAAAATCCAGATACAGTACAGTAGTACAAAGTACATTGGTAAAGAGAAAGACACATCATGATGAATCATGTCATAATCACCATAACATGCATGACACTACAACAATGCAATAACATAAGATGTAACATGAAACCTGTTATTTCAATAAAAACATGATTCAGAGCTGAACCTGACCTCTGACCTTTTCACAGATTGGGTTAGTGTGTTAATGTGACTAAACTGACCTATATGAAGTTCATAAGTCAACACTATTCTTTATGCATCTTAAAGATTAACCTTTTAAACTGTCATACAATGTTTCTTTAACTTATGCTACAATTGCTCCAAACCTCACAGCTGCATAAAGATACTGGGTAAAGATGCTGTATCTATAAATATATTGTATCTATAAAGATACTGTATCTACTTTAGATACCGGACATGTGAAAACATTTATGCATTTGGCAAATGCTTTTATTCAAAGTGACCTGCATTGCATTCTCGGCACACATTTGATTAGCTCTTGCTTTCCCTGGGAATCAAACGCTTGACCTTGGCATTGCTAGTGCCATCCGCTACAGAAACATTTTTGTGCCACATGCACAGCGACAACATTACTGGGCATATGTTGACTGACTGATGTCGGGTTAAAGCATTACAGCCATCCCGTCATACTTTGTTGTAAGTAAAATCAAATCAAATGTAATTTTGCACTCCTTGAACTCCCGTGCACTTTGGATATAGGACATCTGTCTTGTTATGGGACAACCCATCACCTGCTGTACGCTCATAATCAAGTCACGATTGTTGCGGCAGAACGTCGGCATGCGGTGCCATGACAGAGAAACGGAGCCTGGCATCAGCAGCGCCAATCCGTTTACAGTAAATATATTGCATTCAGGCCAACCGTGTTTGTCCACACACAAAGAGCTTCAAGGAACATGTTACGGATCACATGCCTATAAGAACTGAATGTATTTACATCTCTGACTTCCTTAAGGAGTATCAGCTTCTCCTTTTTTTGGCATGAGAATTGCAGAAGACCCTTCGTCTTTTGAGACACTGTACTGTAACTGCATTTATCCCATAATAGGTGCAAAAATACTAATTTTCATAATAATCTCTTAATTTTTTATTCTGATATGTTCATCCAATCTTATCAGTTTCCAGAAGGCAGATATTACACCTATTGCAGCTTTCTTGCATCATACAGTAGATATGCACTTTTCACCAATTTGACTTTTATCTAATATAGCAATATGAATTTGACCAAGAGCTGCACGATTACTCACTAAAAGATTGCAATCTCGATTCAAACACCCACATGATCTGATTATTAAATGACAGAGATTCATCCTTGCCTATTAAACGTTTGACAAGTACAGAACATTCAAATCTGCGTTGGTGCCGCCGCCCGTTGTCATGTGTATATGATTCACAAACACAGAGAATCATTGTTTATAATTCAAATGATCAGAGAAGTACTAAAATGATAAAAATGTACAGTCTGAGTGTAAACCAATGTCTATGGCAGCGATCAAAATAATGCAAATAACCTTTTGAAAGAAACGTGATGCTTAAAATAAAGGTTGCATCAAATACATCATACAAGTGACATGCAATTGTCATTGAATCATTCGCTCGAAAGACTTGTTCAAAACTGCTGATTCATCCAGTAATTAAATAAATGAAGTATTTATGAGCGAGGTCAGTGAACCGGTATTTTTTCTTTATTCAAATTAATTAAATATTGAATTGTGCCGCTGTCATTTGACTAATACTGGCTATCCTAAAATACAACAATAATAGTAAAACACATCCAAAATATAAAGAACAACACAAAAAATAATGCAATACACAATAAATTGCATGTGGAAATTTCTTTTATAGAGTCTTTGAGTAGAGTAACATTTTGCTCTTTTTGAGGACTTTTTGCACTTTTTTGCAAGTTAAAAATAAATGTAACTTATTTTACATTTAAAAATAAAAATAAAACTTAAAACACTGTTTATTATCAGTTCTCATAAGATTATTCAAATACATTTTTGTGCAAAAAAAACATGACGAGGGTTAAGTTTTTAATGCACATTATTGCTAAAAACTAGGATTTTCACAAACAGCAAGTCATGCACGTTCATGAGATATGTGTGTGCATGTCTGTGTGTGTGCTAATGTAGGGCGGTATAGCGGTCCGTGATTGTGCATTCTCATTCAGGTGTATCCAAACGATGTGTACTGAACAAAGACATGAGGGCATTCCGTCTGAACAGCTGGGCTCACTGTCACAGCGCTACACCTCAGTGAGCACAGCCAGGGAAGACACACCAACTAATGACAAACAAACCAATGAGGCTGAGAAGATGATGCCCGCTGGCTCCAATCAAAGCAGCGATTTTTCAAGATCCGGTTACTGAGGACACTCGTGCAGTTGCGTAAACCTATGATACGTGATTGAGATCTTAGCTAGACAGGTCGGGAATGTTGACATGTAGACAAACTGTCATCAGGTAGTCTATAGAGTTGGGAAAACCCTGTGCAAGCCTACCTGCATCAGAGATGCAAACATGAACCATGTATGCAATGCATTTAGGACGTGAAAAGTGTTGTTATATTCTCTGCCATTTTGCATTAAATTCCGACCAGCTTGCATCTTCTTTTAAAAGTGATCCACATCCGATATATGCATTACACTATACATTTAGCGAAACAACCCAAGGTAGATGTACTAGCGTAGAAGAAAAGGAAGTAAAAATGGTGTGATTTGCAATGGATGCATAACAAATGATAATACAAGCTCTTGCTTTTCACAACATCTTTAAAGGCCAGCAAACCATTGGTCTCTCAAGCCGGAGCAAGCAGAGCCCTTGTTGCAGCCTGAGTTGAGGTCATTTGCCATGCACCATTGCTTTTTCAATGACAAACGACTCGCATTGACAGGGACATATCCAATCTGTCCGCTTACATGGCAGATGCAAATGCACGATTTATAAGAATGAGACTATGGCTGCACGATACTGGAAAAAAAATTAAATTACAAAAAATGTCACCAGACTAATAGCTCTATTTGGAAAGAATGAATTATTCTAGATTGATTTTGTAGGAGAAAGAATCGCACATAGATGAATAAACAAATTAGATGCACAGATAAATATAACAGAACAAAGATACAAAAGAAACACTGCTTTAACCTGTGTTTTTCAGGTAAGTCTAACAGCATCCAGGTACAGAAATTGAATAATTAAATCACTGCAGTCTTCACTGAATACATACAATTAATCTTTGTTAAAGCTACTACAGAGTTTTCTCTTTGTATTTCGTTGTTTGATGAACATTTATGACTCATACAGCAGCGGGTATAATAGGCTGCTGTCACTTTAAGAGCTCATGCACGGATCCAATATTTTTTCTTCTTCAGTATAATGATATGCATCCGTTTTCTTTATAAATTGTTGACATTCACATTCAGTGACTGTTTAGGAGGATACTGACCAATACGGGCAGTGGTATGAGTCCATTCAAACCTAAACAGAACCTAAAACACATGCAACTGACTTTCATTCTATGATGATAACATTTCGAATTTTTAATCAGAGAATCTCATGCATTTCGATCTTTGATGCCTGGTCCATTCGGATCGCGAGGATGCACTTTAAAGCATGTGCACTTACGTGTACTTATCTAAGAAAGTACTGGGTAATATAAGGTAACTATAGCCTGACAAGCCAGACCCACATCAAGATGTTTGGTCTGGAAACTCACCATTGACAGCTCAATCCGACGGGCGGGATAAACGGTTGTCTTTCAAACTCCCTCTGCACGCGATAGGATAGCGCTACAACCAACCAGAGCAACGAAGGTGAAACAAAGCTTGTTGATAGATTAAACATTCGCCGTATCCGTTCGGCTAAACTCAGAACACATCTTCCCTTCTTAAGAATGACTTCAGTGCCGCTCTTTGTTCTTTTCTCAGAGAAAAGCTTAACTCCAAGTCTTCCAGAGTCGCGGTCAAAGCTGATTCGAAAGACCGCCGCCGTTCGCCAGTTTCTGTGTTTACTAGAAGTGCGCAAACGCAACTCGGCCGTCGTCATTATGGCCCCGCCCACCAACTCTATACACGATGTGATTGGGCCGTCCAGATTTTGAGGAATACAGCTCAGAAGGTTATTGAGAGTTTCTAGACGACACTCGCGGGCAGATTAAATTTGCTGCCGCTAGGGTGCGTCTAGATTTCTAGGCTAAGGTAACTACATAGGTGTAGGTTCAGGGTTAGTACCTAGTTATAGCCCAATTATTATAATAATTACATAGTATGTACATCTGGAACAGTACTGTAAAATAAAGTGCTACCAATCACGAATCAACTACGATCCCTATACTTCCATCGCACATCCTGCTATTTAACGCATAGCAATATCAATGCTAAAAGGATATCTCGTGCAACTCTAAAAGAGGCCTGAAACTGATCTGAGAATATCAGAATAATGTGCATTACACATTCGGGTCACATATGATCTGTGACACATGTGATGCAAATGTGGCCTTAGACACTGAACCCTTGTGAAAAAGTACTTTTAAAAAGTGTAATAATAATATACCTTAAAGGGAGGGGGGTATGCTGTTTCATGCATACTGAGCTTTTTACACTGTTAAGGTTCCCAAGCTAAACATGGACAAAGTTTCAAAAAATAAGCTGGACGTTTGATGGAGTATTTCTGTGTCAAAAATACTCCTTCCGGTTTCTCACAAGTTTCGGAAAGTTTTTTTTTGGAGAATGGGTCTGTGTGACGTCTAATGGGGCGGTTGTGTGTTTTTGATGGAGTGGTCCCAACGATAAAGGGTCACGGTCGTGCTTTGAAAGCAGGCGGCGAAATGTCTGTGTGTTAGCTATCGTCACACACGATCGTGCATAGTTAATTTATCAATTGAGAATGCGATGTATGGTATGCATTTAAATACATTTGTTTAGCTGACCACTATAAGTGTCTGTTTGTTTATTGCAAAACCACCCCAAACATCTTTCAAATGAGCTTCTATTCCATTGTTTTTCTATGAAAACACACACTAGTCTGGCATGCAAAACCGTTCCGCTTGGTACTGCTAATGTTTAGTCGCATACAATAGTCCATAAACAAAATAATGTCCTCATAAACCATGAGTAAACACACACAAATGTTGACAAGCCACTAAGCAAATACAGTTACAGTGCCACATAGAGACGTCCTGCTGCTGTTGCTGCTGTTCCTGTTCATATTCAGCCTCCAGATCTGATTCTGGATCATATATGTATGGTTGAATCTGATTAAAAGCCAGGGTTTAGTTGGAGTAATGTTTCTTTTCCATGCTTGAGGATGTCAGAGCTTTCAGATGCTTTCAAAGCAATAGCTGTGCGTGCTCGTGATAATTTAGTTCCGCCCATTTATAAATATAATAAAACTAAAGACTTTCAGAAATCTGAAGGATGCAATACTGATAGGTACTCAAGACTGACTTGAGATTGACTAAAACAAAAAAGGCACAAATAGTTTTAAATTATATTTAATACAATTGTAATACAGTGCTATATATATATTAAGGATTATTAGGAACACCTGTTCAATTCACTATCGAATGGCAGTTGCTTCAGTCCATTTAGGGGTGTGGTGCTGGTCAAGACAATCTCCTGAACTCCAAACTGAATGTCAGAATGGGAAAGAAAGGTCATTTAAGCAATTTTGAGCGTGGCATGGTTGTTGGTGCCAGACGGGCCGGTCTGAGTATTTCACAATCTGCTCAGTTACTGGGATTTTCACGCACAACCATTTCTAGGGTTTACAGAGAATGGTGTGAAAAGGGAAAAACATCCAGTATGCGGCAGTCCTGTGGGCGAAAATGCCTTGTTGATGCTCGAGGTCAGAGGAGAATGGGCCGACTGATTCAAGCTGATAGAAGAGCAACTTTGACTTAAATAACCACTCGTTACAACCGAGGTATGCATCAACGCATTTGTGAAGCCACAACACACACAACCTTGAGGCGGATGGGCTACAACAGCAGAAGACTAGCCTGACGTGGTCATACTCAATTCTAGTCAGAATATGAGTCTGATGCTCCATTGGGCTGTGATTATGGGGCGTGTTTCAACCGAACCAGGAAAGACATCAATTGGACAGACCTACAACCAATCAGAGCAACGAAGCGACGCATTAGGCTTGTTTAAGATAAGCAAAATCTGCACAGAACCGATCACCGGTGATCAGTGCGAGATGCATGCCCGTTAGAAATGTATCCGAGGGCGGTCCGCCTTGCTCTGACATCATGCTGACGTATGACAAAAATCGCTCGCCAGCGAAAGGCGGATGTGTCGGATTCTGCAGTCGAGCGTAGTTGCTCTCCACCGACTGCGCTGAGCAAAAGCATGATGGGAAAAACTTTGGGTGTCTTGTTCCTAATATTTATTTTCATATAAAAGCAACAGAACTTAAATTACATCCAGTTTATCAGCAACAGAGCGCACGAGTGTGAATCCCGCAATATCCGCAACTGATCTCGTAGGTGTCTGATCCACTACGAGAAGAGAGAACTGTACGGCTTGCCTGCACTTGTTTCACTCCTCCCCTCACTGCAATCACCTAGGCTCGCCTATATTTCAGGCGAGGCAAGGCACATCTCAAACAAGCCTATAGTCAAATGTCAACAGAGCTCAACGGCACTGTGACAATGTGACTATTATGTGATATATAGACCCATGAGTGCGAATTTTAGAAGGCAACCTTGCCAAAAAAACACATTTTACCCCCCAAATGCCATTTTTTTTTTCAGAGAATTTTGTAGGCGGGGCTAAGTTCGGCTGGCATCAAGGCTAGCAGAAGACCCCACAGGTTACCACTCATCTCCACTACAAATAGGAAAAAGAGGCTACAATTTGCACAAGCTCACCAAAATTGGACAGTTGAAGAGTCTCGATTTCTTTTGAGACATTCAGATGGTAGAGTCAGAATTTGGCTTAAACAGAATGAGAACATGGATCCATCATGCCTTGTTTCCACTGTGCAGGCTGGTGGTGGTGGTGCAATGGTGTGGGGGATGTTTTCTTGGCACACGTTAGGCCCGTTAGTGCCAGTTGTTTCTGACCATGTCCATCCCTTTATGACCACCATGTACCCATCCTCTGATGGCTACTTCCAGCAGGATAATGCACCATGTCACAAAGCTTGAATCATTTCAAAATGGTTTCTTGAACATGCCAATGAGTTCATTGTACTAAAATGGTCGCCACAGTCAGCAGATCTCAACCCAATAGAGCATCTTTGGGATGTGGTGGAACGGGAGCTTCGTGCCCTGGATGTGCATCCCACAAATCTCCATCAACTGCAAGATGCTCTCCTATCAATATGGGCCGACATTTCTAAAGAATGCTTTCAGCACCTTGTTGAATATATATACATACTTTTTAAGATTAGTTTATATTATAGGCTGGTGTTTCGAAAACATTATTGCTTGACTGAACTGAAATGCCTTTAAGCTCCTAAATGAACCTGGGGTCTTTCAGATATTAAATTGAATATGATGGTTAATGCAATTGCTCATTTTTAATCACTTTGGATAAAATAATGTTAAATGACTAAATGAAAATGCATTTAACCTTATTTAAAATGGACATTTGCCAGTTTCTATCACTTGCGTGTCAGATGTCTCCATTTTTAGACATCAAAACAAACTGCGGCTGATAATAACAAGCAGAATGTGAACAAAAAGAGCGACCCATATCTACCTCTTTACCAAAATTTCCCGTGCTATCAGTGTGTGTGCTCTTACCTGCACAATCCCTGCACTTCACAGTGTGTGGGAAGGAAAGACCAGTTCAGGATTGGCACAATTTTTAAGAGAGCGTGGGTGCGCTGAGCACAATACAGCGTTCACATTATCTGTGATCAACAATGTCTTAGCTTTCAAAGAATTCAAATAGATTTGTTGGCATTTGAAAACAGTTCAAGTATGTAAAGAGAGCTGATTTTGCTATATTGCGATTATGGAAAAAAGCAGCAGCTCTTCGTGAATCTGAGCCAAGAATTACACGCAAGCATGATGATGATGCAGCAGCAGCATTCTTACCGCAGGAGAACATTATTTAAGAGCAAGCACTTCACCAGCTGTACTATCATTTGCATACACTTTCCATGCAAGGCACCTACAGTGATTACTGGTGCATTTAAATATCAAACAAATCTGCCATTTACTAGTCGATGGGTCATTTATACCTGAATTTTAAAAGTGAGAATATGCTACTAACTACTTATGTTGCATTGATGGAGGCATTTTTAAGCTAGATCAATCTTAATGTCGGATCTTTGGCACAAACATACATGTACTGTATAGCCACCTCTATAGGCATGTTTGGACGAGGTGTCCCATTGATAACATGCACTGACCTTGTTTTTATCATATAAACAGATATTCTTTGATTATGTAACTGTGTGTTGCATAACACAGACTAGGATGACCAATCAGGTATGACAAAGCAATGCATTCTGGTTCTGCACTGATTCTGCAGGGGTAATGAAACTGCCGCTGTTCAGACACTCCAGCCTCTAAAGAAGAGGGCCAGTGACGCACTTCAACAACTCTGTTGTGCCCAAAACTACTTCAGAATCACAAGTGGCTGCCCTTCCCGACAGAGAGAAACTGCAGCTGCAATTTCTGTCTGCACAGACAATATAGAGAATAACTTGATCACAAAAGGGCTGAAGAAGACTAAACATCTTAAAAATCCCCACAATTACATACAACATACATGCATACTTTAGTCCAGTGTGCAAACTAGGAATTCAGATGTTTTTTAACCGATACATTGCACACCCCCTATCATACACCCAGCACAATGTGACATTAGACACAACACAAGTGTTTTTTTTTTGCTAGTTTCAGCCTGAACGGTCAAAGTCGATCTGTGAACATTTGAGAGCAAGTTGACTTGAGAGTGTGCAACCGGACTTGACACATTGACACATATCTATATCTGCAACCCATTCTCTATCCCAAGGCAACAAAAACCGAAGCATAGTCAAGTGTCACAATAAAGACGCTAAAGGTACCCTTAGGTGTCACTACATCGACACACTGGTACTCCGTTGATTCCAATGAGAAACCCTAGGTGACATATGCATTGGAGACGCGTTGGGCATGGGCATGTTATAGTCATGATGTAATTGATATTGGGTTATGATTTCGCCATGACATATTGGAGTGTGATTCTCAATTTAATCAGTCAGAATACTTTTATTTATATTCATTTTATTTACGCTATTTAGACACATTTGAACATGTAACCCAACCTCATCCCATCTCTACATATGTGTGTACTACAGTGGGGCAAAAAAGTATTTAGTCAGCCACCAATTGGGCAAGTTCGCCCCCTATTTTGCGTGTTCTTGTGGGCGGAGGGTTACTCAACAAACGGTTCTAGTGACGTCATTACAGCAGAAGCGCAGGGGTGTAGTCCAAACCTTGTCCAAAGTTGAAAGGGAACTTCTGTTAAATAAAATATCTCGCTTGGCATTGAACTTTGAGCTTTATAATTTTACAGGTATTATTTATGCTCTAACAGCAACATTACACACTAACTAAAGTTTGAAAGATGGAATCACGAAGAACAGGACCTTTAATGACGTGCATGATTATGTTACTGTTTATCATCTGTCTGTCATCGTCTAAAGCCCGCCCTGATGATTTCATTGGTCCGAACCGTTTGTGTTCGGGGATAATTAGTCCTCTATGGATCAAGGCCAGACCGAACTGCCCGACTGAAAAATGTTGTGGACGCGGCTAAGTTCGGCTGATATCCAGGCTAGCTCATCAATATAGTGACACCTAGATTTAGCGTCTCCATTTTAACGCGGAAGGCACTTGACCATGCTTCAGATTTTGACTCCTTGGGAGTGAGAATGAGTTGATATCTGCAATAAACTTCAGCAAAAGATGAACACATTAAAACATTCGATACACAACAGTAAAAAACCTGTCAGTAGCCAAGTTTCCATTACCCTTCAAATTGCGCAAATTGAAATCACGAATTGAAAATGCGCCCAATGGAAACGACTCAATTTCACAAAAAAGTAAAATATATCGCAAAACAGTTTTTACGCACATATGAGGTGGGGGTTTTTTTAGGAAATTTTGGGGAAAAAAATCACCTGCCATATGTAAAAGTCGATCATTCTTTACAGATGACGCAATATGTTTGGACAGAAGACAAGACAGAGTTCTGGATTCTAGACAACAAAGAAATGCCACAAATGATAATGAAGACCTTGAAGCAGTTATGAGAGAGAAACACACACACACACACCTCATACAAGTGCCCTATTTATGGTATAAGAAGCGATTTTGGGAGCAGGCTTACTGTAAGTAACGACACTGACCACAGAGTAGTCTGGAGCATACACCATAAAAAAATGTGAAGAACGTTTCTTCACTACCTTTCACTGAAAAAAAAAAAAGTGAAGCCACCAACGTCCGAATATGGCACTGACATCTTGCGCAGATGTGGGACCGAGTCTGCGAAGTAGAGAGCAGGACGTAGAGCCGCGGTATCGTAGCCTGTCCACACTCTCACAGATGCAGAACAATTCATTATGTTGGTGTGAAATAAACCCTTATGGACATGTAGTTTACATGTACAGGGTAAATTAAAGATAAACCTTCTCCCAAAAAAAGTATGTTAGTGCCTCCGTGACACTCAGAGAAGCTGTCAATCTCCGTTGTCAATCGTTTGTATAGCATCAAATAACCAACTAAAACCAAACTTATATATATATATAAAAAACACTTTAAAGCTACACTGTGTGATATTTTCTCCCATCTAGCGGTGTAAAGGTATATGACCATCCAGTGAATAATTGTTTCTGTTCCTCTCAATTTCGATTTCGTTTCAACTCCTACGGTGGCCGATTTAGTCATGGCTTTCAATTCGACCTCTTCGGTGAGTGTTGCGTCAACTCAAGTGATGAGGTAATTTTTGAAAACTATTATAATTTGCAGTTATTTAATTTACCAAATGATCTATGATCAAGTTAATCTATGTAAAATGAATAATAGAACTGAATAATAACCAGTTCATTGCTAACATCAGCTATCAGGTTCCCAGACGAATGCAAGCTCTTAGTAAAGTAACTTTTATCAGTGCTATCATTATTCTGTATATTATACAACACCACCACTAGCATAAGGCAAACAAATTATAATGCAATTAAAATATTAATCTCATGTTATCCGTCACAGAACACGGATTTATGTTACAAGGTAAACAATACTTCTTCATCATTGACGCGAGGAAAACTATCCTAGACGTCGTTCTAGTGTTATGCACAGCAAACCATGATACAATTACCCAAGCAACAATAAAACTTCCAATATACACAAATAGGCTGAATTAATATTACCTGTCGAGAAGAAAGCAGGCAAGGTCGGCGTTCTTTTTAAAATCGTTGCTCCTCATGAGCTCTTTCCATCTTGGAAAGGCCACTCCAGTATTTACTTTTTTGTCTTGTTGATTTGCCTGTCGCGTTGCCGTCTTAATTCTCTTTTCCGCTTCCTTGGCGACTCTGATACATATCCCGCAATGTTACTAGGTCCCCGACCCGGGTCGAATTCGGTAATCAATTCCGGGACGTGGTTGCTTTTACACAGAAGGCGACCCGGCAATGCTCCGGGAATATTGCGGGTCCGACGTGCAGTGTGAAAGGGGCTTAAGAGTGATGATCCTCCATCATCATAAAGCAGCCTCAAGCAATCCTCCTCTTCACATTCGACACGGTGCCATCGAGTGTTAAAACGCGAAAAGCGAAGCTTGAATTTACGGGTATGTCCCTCTTTGGCAAATGTACTTTCAAGATGGAGGGGCAACATGGCCACCGCCATCCGAACCCTCAACACTTATGTATTTTCAATGGTATATTATAAAATTATGAGAATGCATTATTACTTGAAAGAAGTAAATATACATTAATGAGCACATATATTTTTGAAAGAACTAAGTGATTTTAGCTAAGAATAAACTAAAAAAGTTACACAGTGTAGCTTTAACAAACATTAAATCATGAAAAAAACTGCCTAAAATGACAGAAGACATCTTTAGGAAATAATATTTTCTTATGCAGGCATGTACACAGACAGGAAACCGTGTCGGCCCGTGGAATCCATATGTACCAGATCTGGGCTCAGATGTTGCTGTCTGGGTTAGCATGTCGCTAAACTAACGGTGCAGCTCCGAGAAGCATAAAAGCAAACATGACACAAATATTTTGTAAAAAATGTCATTTTTATTATTGTACTGACTATTTATTTGTCTATAAAGTATTTAATAAAATATCAGTGTATTTATCATTATTCTTCCACGTTGTCTGCCCTTGTGGATGTATTTATCAATGTAACTAATGCACAATCTATTGTGGGATTGCCTGTCAGCAAAATATGGGTTGTGGCCATAGAATTCGACTAAAACAGGGGAACTTCTAGAACAGTCTTTGTTTCTGGAGCTTACATGTGATGCCTTCATATGCAACCTCCAATTATGGGATTATGAGTCTGATTTATGAAAGCCGTTGGTGCATGGTTTGCATTATTCATTTGAATGACAGCAAAAGTTCACCTCTCACCAGGTATTTTTTTAGCTTGGACTGCTGAGACCATACGAGGCCTTGCAGTCTGGCAGTGTATTGGGGCACATAAAAACACTCTCTCTTTCTCGCTCGCCTGACAGAACTCCAGATGTTCCTTCCTCTGTGAAGCTCTGAGTAATGAATATGACTCAAACAAAAAGGCAGCTCCCTCCACTTCAAATAGAAACAATAACCATAAAGCAGAAAGTGAACATACGGCCATCATGTACATCTGATGTGCTTCAGTCCAAGCGTGTAGGCTCGTGTTTCACTCTCCCTGTAAACAGAGCTCGCTCACACTGTCTCGTATGAACCGCCCTCTTCAGGCTCTGTGAGGTACTGCCAGAGGTGTTCTGGTGACGACAACACGATCACTGCTGCTCAGAGGAAAAGACTTTCTTAAATATATAAAACATCTGATTTATCACACATTTAGACAGATTATGTCTACCCTTCTAATGAGTTCATAAGTGTTAAAATTAATTTCTAAAGTGCACTAGATTCTGTAACTTCTTTACCAGGGGAAAAGAGCACTTTTTTTCCAAATACAAACTCTATTAATTTTTTTTTTTTTTTTTTGAGAACCAAAGATTTGGTTATCTGAAAACAAGGTTGGTCTTCTTCATCTGAACTTGTCCTGATATTGAATATGGCAACTATAAATACAAAGGTTAGAGAAACGGAAGATATAAGCACAAATCACCATTTGCTCTCCATTAAAACGTGTCTTTCATTTTATTAAATACTTCCAGTGGTGATTTTTTTTTTAAAGAAAACTAAACAAAACAATAAGAGAGAAAAAAAAATTATAAATATGTGAGGTCAGACAAAATCACGTAGAAATAACTAACAGCTCTGCAGTGTGAGAGCTGGATATAATTCAGGCTGCAGAGGAAGAATTTTTTTCTAGTGTCATATTTACATGCATTCATGTTTTTTTGCTTTTGTTTTACATGAAACCACATATACATGTGCTCATGTTGGCTGTCAGGAATGAGGATGAAGATATAAAATGGCCCCCTGGTCTTCCAGTCTCTTAAGAACCTGAGCCTCTAGGTTGAGATCATGGTAGGAGTCCTGAAACAACAAGGACATCCGGTGAAACAAAGCAATGTTACACCGCCTTAGAAGAAATCATAGAAGAAAAGTTTCTATGCAGACAGGCTCTGTCAGAGCCTTTGAGGGGTTCAATGATTGAGGGATGGGATCATTTTATGGAATGAATTCATTCATTTGTTTTAATTAATTGTTATTAATAACACTTTATTTAAATTATGCACTTTAGATATTTAGTACCTTTAAGTAACTTTTCAACTACATGTCAACTCTTTAGAGTACAGTGTCTGATTAATATCTCCAAACACTATTTATGATGCTCCTCAACAGATATTCTATTGACTATAAGTAATTTTGCAACTATATGTCAACTTATTCTACTAACCTGAACCCTAACCTAGCAGTCTACTCATTTTCTACGTTTATATGTAGTTGCAAAGTTACTTAATTAGTAGACGTTTCAAACCTCAAATAAAGATTCAAATGGTTATGAATCAGCGTATCGATTCATGATTCGGATCGCCGATGTCATGTGATTTCAGCAGTTTGACACGCGATCCGAATCATGAATCAATACGCTGATTCATAACCGTTTGAATCTTTATTTGAGGTTTGAACACAAACGCGGAAGAGAAGACAATGCTGAATAAAGTCGTAGTTTTTGTTATTTTTGGACCCAAATGTATTTTGGATGCTTCAAGAGACTCTAATTAACCCACTGATGTCTCATATGGACTACTGTGATGATGTTTTTATTCCCTTTCTGGACATGGACAGTATAGTGTGCATACACTTAGATACGCTCTCGGACTAAATATAAAATATCTTAAACTGTGTGTGAAGATGAACGGAGGTCTTACGGGTGTGGGACGACATTAGGGTGAGGAGTTAATGACATGAATTTAATTTTTGGGTGAACTAACCCTTTAATAGTTAGTAAGGTTGATAAGTTTAGATATTGTGTGATTATGGGATGTAGAATATGGTTAATCAGAATAAGGCATTAATATGTGCTTTATAAGTTCTAATAAACAGCCAATATCCTAGTAATATGCATGATAATAAGAAACTAGTTATTGGACACTAAAATAAAGTGTCACTGATTTAATTAATCAAACAGATTGTAAACACGTCATCAGTAAAAAAAAACTGTAAACATGAAAGTATTATGCAACACTTTCAGTCATTCTTGTATAGAACATTTTTGGCATAAAGAGTTCTTTACGATTGAGTTGAGAACTCTAAAGTTCTATATAGAACCCCAGTGGAACATTTTTAAAGAGTGCAGAGGAACAGCATAACCACAAATATTTTCTTCCTCTGCTCAGCTTTATTTAGGCTTTATTTCAGCAGTCCATCTTAGATATTCTAACAACTATAGTAACTTGTCAACTAGCAGTCATTAGAGTATTAGTAGACTGTTAGGTTAGCAGAATAAGTTGCTTATAGTTAGTGGAATCAAAATAAAGTTTCCCACTGCAAAAACCAACCTTCATGGACTTCATTGTTTCTCGTCCATAGTAGTGGATGGGCTGCTTCAGGCTTCGGGACTCTGGATATCCAAATCCAGCGATGTGCACAACGTCACAGTAGTTTAGAGCCACAAACACTGCCAGAATACCAGTGGTGGGATGGACCGGTTTCTGATGGAGAAACAAAAACAGAAGAAGTGCTCATCAGGAAACGTCTGTTTAATAGTGTTTGTCCTCCTGCAGGGGGCGGCTGAAGACAGCTTAACTTTTCTATGAATACTTAAACACATGGCTTTTAGTCCAAGTCATCTATAGCAGACTTTATATAATTTTTGCAATGCAAAAGTGCAACCACCCAACTAAAAGCCGGACGTAACCTAACCTATTAGCTATTTTTGACAAAAGAATGAGCTTTGATATGTCCCACAAACTTATGTCAACATGGAACATAAAAATGAGGATTTAAACTCCTCGTCATTGTGTAGACATTGTAAAAACATTATACACACCTAAACTGCAATAAAAACATTGCAATAAGCCATTTAAAATGTATTCGCTGTGAATTAATGCCAGAAATCACCTATTCGTGTGTTGGAACATTTCTGCTTAGTGAGAGGAAAGTAATGCATCTTGGCTTTTTCCAGCCCTGACTGCTTAAGTTGCGTCTATCTCTCTCTTTCCAAGTCATTCGCTTTTCCGCATTGCTCCATGATTTCCGTAGCTACTGATCCGTTCACTCCTACACACTCTCTAAACACACTCGTACATCTCCTCAAAGAAGCAAATCTCAGCCTTCATTTCAACAACAGTGTCACCATTTTCACATCATGTTCAAATTAGAGCGATAGACTTCCTACTTTCTTCTTCTTGTTAATGGTCTTTCCTTTCCAAACGAGGCTGTAAACATTACGCAACACCATTGCAACTGTGCTCTGTGTTACTCGTCTACAACATTTGCACATATCAAGCTTATGAAGTTTTAAATGATAAAACAATATATGCAGTATCCAGCATCAAACTGTCATGAACTATAACTGTAAAAGACTTTACACACCCACTATAAATCACTAAAACAGTTGATTTAAAGTTAAATTGGCTAAGAATAAAATATATAATATATAATACCATGATACAGAGGATAAGTGGTTTATAATAATAATAATAATAATAATACCCATCATCTTACAGAGGATATGTTGTTTTAGTTTCTCTAATTATTTCCTGTTTTCTTGTTCTACTTTGAATCTTAAAAGGCGGCAGTCATTTCCCATTGAAAACGCTCTCATTTATAGACATGTTGTGCTATAGCCTGTAAGTGGAAGAAGGTCCTTCACAGAGTAAGACCTTCAGTTTTTCAGGATCATGTAGTAACTGGAAGTCAGGGATAATGTGTTGGATTGGACTATACAGTGAGTCTCTTAGGGGTGTTTTATCAGTTTATCTATCTGAAGGCTGTGCTGCGCTCTCTCTCTCTCTCTCTCTCTCTCTCTCTCTCTCTCTCTCTCTCTCTCCTGAAGGCTGTGCTGGTTGTAAACAAAGCCACATGCTAATCGCTGAAGTAACCCTTTAAGTCAGTCAGAATCTCAGAGCTTTTATTCAGCGCTGTGTTAATGCAGGTTCACGAAACCTCTCATTAACAAAGTGAAGACAATATGTAGCTAAGCAAGAGATTTATTTTGAAATGTTGACAGAACTTTGTGAGACCGCGATGAACCGACAAAGCAACAGCATTTTAGTGAGGTATCTTGGTTCGCTTTCGAGGCTGCAGTCTCTGAAATTAATTGAATAAAACTATTGATTTTCATGCTGCTAAGAGGACCGACGGCTAAACATGGGCGCCTCTAGGCCCTTTTTTTAGGGGGGGCATCATCCCCCCAAACTTATGCCTCAACCCCCCTAAAAAAATATACGATTAACCTTTAAAACATATGAATATTGAAAAAAATAAACTGGTGACAGGCTTAGGCTTCGTCCCGTCTTTTAGTCTCTGGGCCCTATCTTGCACCCAGCGCAATTGACTTTGTACACCGACGCATGTGTCATTCCTATTTTGCACCCGCGCAAAGTGTGCTTTTCCCTCCACAGAAGCACGTCGCTAAACTAGTGAATGAACTTGCGCTCCCTGGGCGGTTCAGCGCAAAAAAAGTTAGTAAGCTACTAGTTAGTAGCGCAATTTAGATATTTCCATAGGCTCAATGGGGGCTAAGCCCCCCTAAAATGAAAATCCTAAAAACGTCCCTGCAGCAAAAGTTTTGAAAGAGACATATAAATGATGGATTCACTCTGCACGAGACAAAAAATATCCTCCTGAGACCCAAAATTGATGTTTTTCCCCTGTAGAAGACATATTTCAGCGAATTTCTCTGACAACATACACAGTTTTAATGATATTCTTATAGATATTCCCATTTATTACTCCCATTATTATACTTTTTTTTTTGTTCATTATATATTGTCCCAAAAAACTTGAATATGCTAATTGAATACAGTGTATAGATACATTGCATTGAAAACACATGTATAGCCATGTTTACAGGCATATTGCATAAAGTGCAATTGTATTTAAAATTATTCTGTTATATCTTCCATTACATTATACATAGTTTGGATTTTAAAAAATCCCATTGTTTTTGCCTATTCATGTCTTATAATTTTCTCAACAAATGGGTTCTGGTATCATTTACAGAGAATATAGCAAATAACATGTTAAGCTCTTTATTTTATCTATATTTATTTATTTAAAAAAAGTTAATTAATATTTTTATGCTCCAAACAATGTAATGACCTAAAAAAAAAAAAAAAATAACACAAAAAAATTCTGCTTCTCAGGAAGCTAAATATTTTGGAAATCCCATTTGATAAAAGTGATGACTAGTAAATAATCTTACATTTCTCACTGTGCACTGCTAGTGAAGCCGTTGCTTAGCCTACATCTGCCCTTCACTAGAGCACCCTCAATGATTTGATTTTTGTTCAGCTAGAACATTTTCAACTTGCGTGTGAAAGAGTTAACATTCCCTGGAGCCTGGCCATGTGAGCAGATCTAACCTGTTGTCGGCGTGGTTGCAAGGGAATTTGTAGAAGCTTGCTGGCTGTTTGGCGAAGAAAATACGGATCCAGGACACGGATCTGACTGGCCCGGCCAAGCCAGATCTGAGGTGGAGGCTTCCAGAAACCCTTTCGGACCTAGAGAAAACAGTGCCTCGTGATTACTGGAAAAATAGGAGGAAAACCTGGCAAAAAAAAAACAATGTGAGACGGACTGACCCTCTTCTCATCATATAGGATCTCTTTGAGCCAGCGGAGGTCCTGCTGTTTAAAAGGAACCAGGACCAGCAGGGTGTCTGGGTCATTGTGGATACCCGGATTATAGGAGGCAGATTCCGGATAAAACAGACGCAAAGTGGTCTTGTTACCCACATCCTCCTCATAGCCTCTCACTGGGGCGTCATTCAGCCTGACACACAAAGATATGTTGATGGACAAAGGCAATTTATATTAAGGTCAAATCAGAGCTGGATATACATCTCGTCTTTAAATCATGATGAAATAAGCGCTAATAATAAGCTAAGCTAAAATAGAGTGCGTAAGCTAAAATAAAAACGCAGTGCACCATCAAAATGCAATTTTGTCAGTTAAGGAATAACGGCTCATTGGTCATAATTTGTGAATATTGACTGTGCAGTGAAGTTTGTATACAATATGTGCTCTGTTGATGAGGAATAGTGCGAAAGCTTTCCAAAAAAACACTACTCATTTAGCCGATTTATGAGGTGACAGGCTTGTGCAGCCAAATCGCATTTCCCGTTATTCCCTACGGCAGCAAGAGAGCGCTAAAATACATAATAAAGGCAATTACAGACCTTACGCACACACTTTGCCCTTGATTTTGCTACACTAGTGCTTTTTGCAGTAAGTTAAAAAGAGAGAAGAAATATGAAATTGGCTAACACATCTATTTTTTCCAGACAAAATCTGTTCATACACGCCCTCATTATTACGACCTGCGAGCTTGTAAGTAGGAGGACCACAATCCATCTCACCATAAAGTGTGTGCATCCGCCATTGGGAAGGGAGGGCTACTTTTTGACGACATTTTCCAAATTGTAAAGAGCCACACTTTGTGAAAACTTTAACACACTTTTTCAAAAAAAGTTCTCATAACATAAATAATGTACTTTAAAAACATACATGTGCAGTAAATGAAAATAGATTATAGTTAAAATGTATAATAAATGCAATTAGTTGACCTTTAGAGGTTTTTTTTACCCACTTCAGTTAGTACATCTTTATATCTAATTTCATTATTACTTCTATTGACTTTGAAATATGATTAAAGTGTACTGGTGAATGTACCAACAAGCATTTATAATAAACTAAAATATACTTTAATGCCATTTATATGAAAACGTGTGTAATTTATTTAAATATATCTGTAATTATGCATTTGTAATGAAGTATATTAACAATATATTAACTTTAGATGTAATATCAAATAACACACTACAGTTACAATTATATTCAAGTACTTTCCATGTACCGTTTCCATGTACTCCCATTTCCACCGAAATTACCCGGAACTATTTGTGCCAAGAAACTTTTTTACATGACCTTTTCCCCCCCAGACCTGCTACTGTATGCGGTCTAAAGTACCGTGAAGATTAGGCAAGTTAGTCCGGTGATGTAGGACTGCACTGCTTCTCCCTGTCAGTGACGGATAGTAATCATTTTTGTGTGACACTAGCCATGGTTACATGCACACTTTTTTGTCATTCCGATTAAAATCATTCCGATTGAAAAATTTTGTGGATTGTTTAGATCATGAGGCGTTATCTAACCCGAGCTGGGGTTTACATGTGCTGACTTTTAACTGCAATCATTTTGTGACATGCAGCTTGTCTGCCGCATCAAAAATGTCGACACTGTTCTCTCCACCTGTAGCCATAGCAACTCTTAACGGCCACCAGGACTATTACACGGTATTATATAAGCTAGTTATTTGTTGTTGTAAAGTGTAATAATCATCTCAGAAAAAAATTTACTCTTCTGTCAGGTGCAGTTGAAGTAAAAACTGCCGGGGACAATATACGATGTCAAGATGAGAGGGTGCAGCCAGGCTATGTCAATATTCCAACATTATGTTCATAACTTCTTACGAAATAAAAAGTTTACCCCTCAGAAAAATGTAATTTCCTCTCTTGTCAACATTATAGCCTGGTTGGAACACGGCGCACGCTGTCACATCATGTAAGGACGCACACTCAAAAGAAATCGGGTCAGGTCGTTTACATGGTCAAATTAAAAACTCGCATGAAGAGATTCAAGCTGTGCTGCTTTTGCTGGATATGTATTGGTTTAATAAAAGTAATTAACAAACCGGCGGAAAACAGCTCTAACGTATTCTGAAAGCTTGTAAAGCTAGATTTAAAATGACAATTTATTGTCAGCTATTGCAGATATTGACCAGGAGATGACTGAGATGAACGCGTGCCATCAGACAGAAAGAGAAAGACTGATATTTACTCGAGTTGCAACGTCGCAAAAGACTTTTAAAAATGCCGGCTGAATAAAAGGCTGCGTGAGCTTAACCAATCAGCATGTTCAGCACCCAAGTCCCGCCCTCGAAAATTCCTGAACATTGAAAAAGTACTACCTCGCGAGCAGGGCCGTTTGGAGGGGCAAATATTTACCTGGAACTTTATTTAGACCCTGCGGTAAAACACACCGAGTACCAGGGCCGCACCCACCATTGAGGTCTCGACCTTGGTAATTCTCAGAGGTGTACATAATAGGAGTTGCAAAATAATAGCCTATTAGGGTGGCGTGTACAAACAGGTGCTCTCGCCTCCCCTGGCGTATGTTTTCAATTGTTTCCAATGGATGCGCCGCACTTTTCAATAGCGCCAACAGCTGGCAGGTTTTGTCCATTTTTCCTCGTTGAGCGCCCACAGTTCAACTTTGGGTGAACATCAATGTCCAATCACAGTGGAGAAGAGGCGGGACAAATGCCACAACCACCAACCGGCGCTTCGAACAACGACTGATGTTTGACATCACAACACCACGAGAGCGCTTAATAATCAGGGATGCAAACTAATAACACTTTTTTTACCTGGTTTTCTTGGAAGCCTTCAGTAAATTTACATTTACGACTTTGTTTTTACCGATACAGACGAAAATGAAAAAACTGCTTCAAACAAAGCTCAGCTTTGAAAAGAGAAAAGATACAGGGCAAGAGAAGGAGACTGGGGGGAAAAGAAAGAGATGAGACAGAAAGAGCAGGTAGCCCACTGTGCTCAGAATAGAAAAAGCATTAGCCTATAATATATTCCTAATTGCTACACATAATGTGATTCTTGTCTGTGAAATCCAGACTAAAGTCTCATCATCTAATATTGAGATTAGGAGCACCACATTTTGATTTCAGTCATTGGTTAAATTTTCACATTGATTTCTATCTTTGACATGATCTTACTCATTCAACATTAAATATATCAATATATTATATATATGTTCAAATAATGTTCTTTACACAATGTAAATCACAAAAAATAACTTTAGCTAGGTTTTCAAAGACGGAGTCACACATATGTCGTCTTTGGCTCAGTTTAACAACAAAACTGATTTTCTGATTTTCTAATTTGGAGTTTAATTTTTTTGCAACATTTAACCAGATTCTCATTTATAACAATCTGTTGTCTTCTTAAAATAATGTAATAATTTATACTGCACACTGACATGGTTTTAAAGCTACAGTTAGCTGATTCTTTTATTTTATTTTGTCTTAAAATGCATATGTAAAGGAGGGAAATGTTTGTCTGTTTTTTCAAACCTTTTCAAAATTTGGACCTCGGTTTTTAGAAAATCCTGGGTACGGCCCTGCCGAGTACCACCCCAAAGTTCCTGGGGAAAGTTTCTGTGGTGGAAACGTGGCTCAATTAAACTTTTCACAAGGGACCCTTTAGCAACAAAAGCACATTAGCATATTAAGGAAGACGACTCAAATGTGATCAGTTTTCTGATCAAATAAAAGCAGCACAAGATACTTATTTAAAAAATCATGAGTTACCAAAAAAATGCTAAATTCTCCCAGCTCTCCTTTGCTTCATGAATGCCATAGACACTACAAACGCATACTTAATCAACACTCTCCACGTCATATGTCATTTTTCATGGAAGTGAATCCATGCAGGAAAAACCGCCCTCTTTCTCACAAATGAGATTAGATAGGAGCTGGTGTTCTGCTCACTAATGGCGACTTTAAACCATCAGGATTTGTAACTTAACACCAAATGTCCACCGGCTGGACTCTCCTCCCCCGCCCTTATTAGCTTCTGAGAACACACGCCGAGGAGGGGGAGACCATGGAAAAATGCACTCGGCCAAATTCTGTCATTTGGTAGAGGCTTACAAGAAATAGCATGGCATTAGTTCATTCCAAGACTATAAATCGGCTTGAGAAGCAAAGGTTGAGAAGCAGTAGCCAAGCAGCGCACTAACTGCAGGAGGTATTGTTAAGTGAGCCTATTATATGCCACTCAAGCAAGAATGCAAAATACAAGCCAGAAGAATGGAAAAGCTATCGCTCTGTAAACTGAAAGAAAAATATACATATATTTTAGAAGGAAAAGGAAAGAAGAAGATAGGAGAAATGAATGAAAAATAAAACACAATATAAACATTACTTTTCAAAGAATGAGGACTAATAAATGGTAAATGAAAGCAGTGTAATAGAAACGCTGAAAGAGGTCAAACAGAGGTGAAGGTCTGTTTTTACCTGATCACCACGTCGTATTTGTTAATGATCTCCCCCAGTGAACTGTTTTTTATGGAAAAGCCGTTTCCAATGACTGCACATGTCCTGCAATCTAAACTGCTAACACAAAAAAGGCACTATCTATGAATATGATACACAAATAGAGCCTCCTAAGTTATGTTTATTGTTCCAAAAAACATAAACAGTTTTTTTAACAAATATGCTTAACTTCAGAAAATGTTGTTTTTCAATTATTCAACTATATATATATATATTACACCGATTAGGCATAACATTGTGACCACTGATAGAGGAAGTGAATGATGATCTCTTCATCACGGCTCCTGTTAGTGGGTGGGATATATTAGGCAGCAAGTGAACATTTTGTCCTCAAAGTTGATGTGTTAGAAGCAGAAAAAATGGGCAAGCGTAAGGATTTGAGCGAGTTTGACAAGGGCCAAATTGTGATGTCTAGACGACTGGGTCAGAGCATCTCCAAAACTGCAGCTCTTGTGGGCTGTTCCCGGTCTGCAGTGGTCAGTATCTATCAAAAGTGCTCCAAGGAAGGAACAGTGGAGAACCAGCCACAGGGTCATGGGCAGCCAAGGCTCATTGATGCACGTGGGGAGCGAAGGCTGGCCCGTGTGGTCCGATCAAACAGACGAGCTACTGGAGCTCAAATTGCTCAAGAAGTTAATGCTGGTTCTGATGGAAAGGTGTCAGAATACACAGAGCAGCTCAGTTTGTTTCGTATGAGGCGGCATAGCCACTGACCAGTCAGGGTGCCCATGCTGACCCCTGACCCTGCTGAAATCACCAACAGTGGCACGTGACCATTAGAACTTGACCACAGTGCAATGAAAGAAGATGGCCTGGACTGATAACTCACATAAATGGCATTTTGAATTGTCATTGTGTATGAAATGTGCTATATAAATAAACTTGCCTTGCCTTGCCACTATAGGAAGAAGACGAGCTGGCGGAGGTTTGGGTGTGGGTTTTGACGAGATTGCTTTGGGCATTGTTCTGCTGGGAAACCTTAGGTCCTCCCATCCATGTGGATTCTACTTTGACATGTACCACCTACCTAATCATTGTTGCAGACCATGTACATCCTTTCATGGAAATTGTATTCCCTGGTGGGTGTGGCCTCTTTCAGTAGGATAATGTGCGTGCCACAAAGTAGAAATGATTCAGGAATGGGTTGAGGAGCACAGCAACGAGTTTGAGGTGTTGACTTGGCAGCCAAACTCAATCTAATCTAGAATCTGTGGGATGTGCTGAACAAACAAGTCTGATCCATAAAGGCTTCACCTTACAGGACTCAAAGGATCTGCCAGTAAAATCTTGGAGTCTGAAACAACAGCACCTTCAGGGGTCTAGTGGAGTCCATGCCTCGATAGGTCATGGCTGTTTTGGAAGCAAAAAGGGGACCAACACAACATTAGGTCATAATGTTATGCCTGACTGGTGTATATATAAACGGCAGAATACATATATAAAATGTTATATTTTCTATGCACATTTGCACTTTTCAAAATCTGGGACATGTCTAAATACAATTTAACTATTTCCCCGCCATTCATAGAAATTACTGGCTTTCCGTGTTTTCACTGTTATATGGTAGGGAGTGCTGTTACACATCTTCTGAAAGAGTACAGAATCTCCTGATCAAAACACAGGCGAAGAAGATGCAGAAACAAGCAATACCACATGTAATCATATGCATACAGTGTGTAAAATAATCATTAACTTTGAACATAAATCAAAACTGCCTAATGTTACTGAATGAAATGTTGACCCAGGACAAGCTACAGGACTGTGAAGCTTTGGGTTGTTGATGAACTCCATCTTCTCCATCTGTCTAAGATCATCATTCTGAGTTTGATCTGGACATTTCAGCTTTTTGCTCAATATGTTGCTTTTTTATGGAACTTACCCACATTCACGTGTGTCAAATACATGGAGCTAGAAAACGTTGCTGGTGGTGACAGTCAACTTTTACAAGAAAAAAAACAAAACATTGGCGGGAAGAGAGTTAAAATTGTAATTTATGTGATTTGGTGATTAAATTATGTGATTAACTAAATTTTCAGTGGTTATCTTCAGAAGGAACGGAAGCAAATGAGCGAATCTGAGGAATGGTTTATCTACAAGGTTATGAGAGCTTGAGCTCAGAGTTTAGATACGTGTGAAAGCCGCTCATCCCTACTTTACCTTTCAATGTTTGCTGGCATTGTGTAGCTGGAAATCACTGCCAAGACCTTCAGAAGCAGCAACTCTGCAGTGAGAAAGAAGAAAGTTTACCATTATAAATGTATAAACGTGAATGAATTGCATCCAGCAACCATGTAAATCCTTCTTGTTTTGCCGTAAAGGCATGCTGACCGCAGAAAAACACAAACACACTTCTTTATATAAGGTTGACTACAAGGTTTCAAGGGTATGTGAGGTTACAGAGGCAAGATTTATGTGATCATGTACTTAGGCCATATTTATCATAAGCATTAGCATAATGACTTTGTACTAGATTTAACTGATGTATTAAAGGACAGATTATAACAGAGAGGACCAACAGAAGCTGTACATACCACTGCCTTTTATACCATAGGGCAGGGTTTCTGCTGACAGATGTTCCCTCCAGAAGAAATCCTCCAGCTTTAGAAAGAGCTCAGTCTTTCGGCTCATGCTGTGTCGGTAAAACAAAAGACAGACTCAAAAACAAACTACTTATAAAGTTCTGGACAATTTCAAGCCAGACCAACAATTATCTCCCTACCTAATTAAGTTTTATTCATTTAGTGTACTTGGTAACCAAGGACATAACAGTGTCAGTGACATATGAAAATTCAACGTAAATATCACCAGCACACTCAATACCTTTACTGTGCATCATTTCCAATAGAGTGCTGGAGGAATTATGTCAAACCAGGAAGAATAAATTGCCAATGGTATCCTCAAGATTTCCTTACGTTTTTTTTTTGTTTTTGTTTTTTTTTTGGTGTGTGTGTGTGTGTGTGTGTTTATTTTATTTATGAGTAAAATAAGGTAGATGGAAGGGATTTAGGGGCTAATAAAAGGTTTTCTGTTTTGTCAGTAAACAGATTTAAGGAACTTTGAACCAACGTTGAGATATTGCTGACCAAGAGGAAGCATAGAAATAGAAGTGGCATAGAAATACGGGTCCTTCTCAAAAAAATAGCATATGTGATAAAAGTTTATTATTTTCCATAATGTAATGATAAAAATTAAACTTTCATATATTTTAGATTCATTGCACACCAACTGAAATATGTCAGGTCTTTTATTGTTTTAATACTGATGATTTTGGCATACAGCTCATGAAAACCCAAAATTCCTATCTCAAAAAAATAGCATATTTCATCTGACCAATAAAAGAAAAGTGTTTTTAATAGAAAAAAAGGCAACCTTCAAATAATTATGTTCAGTTATGCACTCAATACTTAGTGGGGAATCCTTTAGCAGAAATGACTGCTTCAATGCGGCGTGCCATGGAGGCGATCAGCCTGTGGCGCTGCTGAGGTGTTCTGGAGGCCCAGGATGCTTCGAGAGCGGCCTTAAGCTCATCCAGAGTGTTGGGTCTTGCGTCTCTAAACTTTCTCTTCACAATATCCCACAGATCCTCTATGGGGTTCAGGTCAGGAGAGTTGGCAGGCTAATTGAGCACAGTAATACCATGGTCAGTAAACCATTTACCAGTGGTTTTGGCACTGTGGTCGTGCTGAAAAACCAAATCTTCATCTCCATAAAGCTTTTCAGCAGATGGAAGCATGAAGTGCTCCAAAATCTCCTGATAGCTCGCTGCATTGACCCTGCCCTTGATTAAACACAGTGGACCAACACCAGCAGCTGACATGGCACCCCAGACCATCACTGACTGTGGGTACTTGACACTGGACTTCAGGCATTTTGGCATTTCTTTCTCCCCAGTCTTCCTCTACCAAAATTTGCTTTTATCCGAAAAAAGTACTTTGGACCACTGAGCAACAGTCCAGTGCTGCTTCTCTGTAGCCCAAAGTGTCTTGACCTGGGGAATGCGGCACCTGTAGCCCATTTCCTGCACACGCCTGTGCACGGTGGCTCTGGATGTTTCTACTCCAGACTCAGTCCACTGCTTCCGCAGGTCCCCCAAGGTCTGGAATCGGTCCTTCTCCACAATCTTCTTCAGGGTCCGGTCACCTCTTCTCGTTGTGCAGCGTTTTTTGCCACACTTTTTCCTTCCCACAGACTTTCCACTGAGGTGCCTTGATACAGCACTCTGGAAACAGCCTATTCGTTCAGAAACTTCTTTCTGTGTCTTACCGTCTCGCTTGAGGGTGTCAATGATGGCCTTCTGGACAGGGTCGGGTCGGCAGTCTTACCCATGATTGCGGTTTTGAGTAATGAACCAGGTTGGGAGTTTTTAAAAGCCTCAGGAATCTTCTGCAGGTGTTTAGAGTTAATTAGTTGATTCAGATGATTAGGTTAATAGCTCGTTTAGAGAACATTTTCATGATATGCTATTTTTTTTTTTAGATAGGAATTTTGGGTTTTCATGAGCTGTATGCCAAAATCATCAGTATTAAAACAATAAAAGACCTGAAATATTTCAGACTGTGTGTAATGAATGTAAAATATATGAAAGTTAAATTTTTATCATTACATTATGGAAAATAATGAACTTTTATCACATATGCAAATTCTTTGAGAAGGACCCGTAGTAGTGAAATGCGGTAGTGTGTTTGTGTTTTTCTACGGTAAAAGCATAGAAATAGAAGTGGACCAACAACATATCCTTGTGGTACACCATGGGAAACAGTGACAGAGAGAAACCTGTTTTTATTAATGCTTTTAATAATGAGTGTTCTATAGGTTTTAATAATGTTTGTGTTTAATAGTGTTTTTTCAATTTATGAGTAAAATAAATTCAGTGGTAGGGATTTAGGGCTTATTAACAGGATTTCTGTTTTGTAAGTATACACAGTTAAGATGTTTTGAGCATGGGGGTCGGAACCATTGTGTGTTCCGCTTTTTACGACCAATGATATTGGACCCATTCACTTTTAGTCTCTAATTCAGCACGTCTGTTTACTTACCCCTAACCGAGAAACACTTATTATTAAACATGTCATGCTAGATGATCTGACGAAGAGAAAGCATAGAAATAGAAATAGAAGTGTACCAAGAACGGATCCTTGTGGTACACCACAGGAAACAGAATGAGATATTTGTTTATTAATGCTTTTAATAATGAGTTTTCAATGAGTTTTAATAATGGATTTGTTCAGTTTATGAGTAAAGTGAGGTCGGTGGAATAGATAACAATAGTTTGACAATAGTTAGACATTTTGCTCTACAGTATTATTTACACACACAAACACACACACACACACACACACACACACACACACACACACACACACACACACACACACACACACAGAGAAAAAAAAAATATATATATATACGCTTTTGTTTATTTTTTTTATTTATTTTAACTATTAAATTAGAATGCGTGGAGTGTGAGTGTGTGCAGTTTAGTTAGAACAAAACGTCCAAGTAACGTCAAGTCATGTTTATCACAGACATTTTTTAATTATAAATTAAAAATCTATGTATAAAAACCTATAGGGGAAACTCTAGGGAACCACTGATGAATTTGGGGTTTGACGTCATCTCTGCAACTCTTGATTGGCCTGCCAAATTATGCAAAAAATATTATTTAACTGTTAACAATTTATCCAACTTTTTTACAATTAATTTATTGCATAAATGAAACTAGCCTTCAAGTTATAGTTGGCCATTTGCATTACAATCATTTCCACCTCAAAACACTGTCAAACACAATACATAATTTGAAATTTGGTTGAAGTTACATTGTGAAAAAGCAAAAATTCACCGGTGATGAATGTATGTCCACTTACAAACAACACAGATGCGTATTAGCCATAACACTAATTTGACTACTGCTGTGTTGTATTTGTGTAAAGCTCAAAAGCTTAAGATTGACATGTTGGTTTTAACCAAGCTAGTCTGTCATAACAGTGTACAGGGTATCTGCAGGTTTCCCCAAGTCAAATTTAAGACTTTTTAAGACCTTTTTAAGACCATTATGAATAAAATTTAAGACATATATCACGCAATAAAAAAACGCATAGGAAATGCAGAATCACTCAATTAGGCTACTTAAAATTATATTATTTAATTTATTTAAATTGAACAAAGTATTAGTAAACGTATTATTCATAGCTCAGTCCCACTAGGATTAGCGCATATATATATATATATATATATATATATATATATATATATATATATATATATATATATATATATATATATATATATATATATATATATATATATATATATATCTCAATTGACCAAAATTAGTTTTTATTTTGTGGTGGTCACTTCCATAGATTTGCAAACATTTTTTTTTTTTTTTTTTTATAATTAGGATGCAACATTAACCATATTATTATGTTAGATGCACAAGTCACACATTGCAATAAAACTGACAAAATGCATGAATCTTGTTTTGTTATTATCAAAAAAGGCTGGTTCAGTTGTGTGCGATCTATCTTTAATAACATGATCGCTTAGGGTGGGAACCAACATCTTAAAAGTAAACCACAGCAATAATTGCTTAATATAAGTAAAACGTTTTCAAGTGATTACGTAATCAAGTAATCGGTCATTAATAAAATTTATTATAAACAAATGACAATAGGACAAATAAATACAATATAAAGATGCATATCTACAAAGAGGAACACTCCACCGTTTTTAGAAATAGGGTTTATTCAACTTCTTTAGACATTTAGATATGTGGGCAAATGCATTTGTCTCAGCGCATGCATTGTTTTAGTTCGGCAGGGTCGCCGCTAGCTTAGCTTAAAATGCATTTCCCCACATATCTAAATGTAGCAAAGTACCAAAGTTGAATAAGCCCTATTTCTAAAACAGTTGGTGTTCCTTTAAGTGTAAGTGCTGTTTCCCCCGTTTGTGTTGTTGTTAAGCTATATTAGTTTGCTTTCACTTTGAGAACATACTAATGCGCAGATCCAGCGCTTACTTACACGTCCCAAACTTTTTAGCTCAAATCAGGATATAGACATATGGATAATGTGTATATTTGATCGTTCAAGAGTAACCTTAGGGTAATGAGCCAAGAAATAACACATTCAATACACTCGCGCGAGCGCTGACAGGCAGCAAACACACGCAGCCTGACATCGGAGTTCGGAGTTTACATCACTGTTATTAACTATTTTAGTGAAATCGGGTATATTATACTTTTATTTGGTCATTAAGCAAGATGGTGAGAAAGATTCGCCTTCGCGTTCACGATCGCGGAACTGCAAGAACCGTCAGACTCAGCTGAAGAATAAAATCCGTTTTATGCGTCTGTGGGGTACGATCAGAAAGAGGCTCGTGCCAATAACACGAAAGCTGATTGGCTGCAATACACGTGGCATGCTTGCCTAATTTGTAGTTGTACTAGAGCGAACAATAGTTGGTCTAGCGAAAGAAAGAACTACAAACACCACAGAACAAACACACAAACACACACACACACACACGTGCGCGCGTGCTGCGGGAGGCGAGAGCATTTCAATGAGGTAGCGTTACATGAACGTAGGAAAATTAAGACCTGTTAAACATTATTTAAGACCTAAAACGCAGTGCTTCCGCGAATTTAAGACTTTTTAAGGCCTTATATTTTGATTTTGAAATTTAATACTTTTAAGACTTTTTAAGACTCCGCGGGGACCCTGAGTGTAGTGGAGCCCAGCCCAATCATTACAAATAGACGTGTTGGTTTTACAGTGCTGCCAGCCGTCTAAACACTCCCACTGCCCCTGAGAGTGTCCATTTTCCATTAAGTGCCCTGTAATTCTCTGGCTACACCACTGAGTACAGCTGCAAGAGAAATCCTGAGGATTTTTAAGAGCTGCTGTTAGGCAAAAACTGTCCTTTTTCACCCGGAGATCAATATTCTGTGTGTGTGTGTGTGTGTGTGTGTGTGTGTGTGTGTGTGTGTGTGTGTGTGTGTGTGTGTGTGTGTGTGTGTACTTGTCTACCTATCTAACAGGGGACCTTGGCGTCGTTACACACTCACCAACAGGGGACCTCTGAGCAAAGAGGGGACATTTTTCAAGTCCCCTGTTGGTCATGCATTAAATCATGTGAAAATGAAGTAAAACACTAAAGAAATGCTCTGGTGATTTTTTAAATGTTTGACCAAGTAAGGACCTACAGGTGTGTGTGTTTAAATCATGTTAAAATCAAGAAACAACACTCTGGTGAATTTTTAAAAATTTTGACCAAGAGGGGACCTAAGAGTGTGTGAGTGTTTAAGGCCATGCTCAGCAGCTCCCCTGTAGGCTGGAGCAGGAACTGTAATAGCCCTTAAACACACGTCGTTCACACACACACACTCCTCTATTGTTTGAATGGCCTGCTGTCCTCTGACTCTAGAGCTGCTGTTTAACAGACTGCTTACTAAAGGAACAAACATTATATAGATTATATCTCTTTACTAAATACCCTGACTAGTTTCAAACTTTGCATTACTTTAAAATTAAATACTACAGGATCCAAGAAAAAACGATTAAAAAATCTAAACAACCAGGATGTAATTAGAAATACATCTGCCATCAAAATGTGTGTGTCCTCAGTTTCTACAAATAAATATAGTAAATACCATCCATCAGGGCCGTGGAGAGACCGTAAAACTTTATTAAATTATTAAGGGATCTCATTCAATGCTTTTGTAAACATTTTTTGTTTCTGTGTATATATATATATATATATATATATAACATTTTAATGACAGTGACTATAATTATTGAAAAATAATGCATTATATTATTTATATAAAAAAAAAGGTACGGTAAATGGGACAAACTTTGCATCTAAAGTTCTTTTAAACAAGTGTTAACATAGACATTATTAAAAACATTTTATTTTAGCCAAGTATTTGTAAAAATAATGTGTGACTTTTGGCCCATATAAAAGGCCCATCTTACCACCTTATACATTTATAGGCTTTTTAAACTAACCACTTTTGATTTATTTATGTTTAACAAAATGATGCAGGTCCCCTGTTAGATAGTAAATCACGACGCCTGTGTGTTTGCTGTGACATTTCTTATCATCATAAACACACTGTAAAGATTTAGAGTTTTTACAGCAATACCTGAGTTTAAAGGGTTAAATTAAGCAGAAATAGCTCTCTAATGTATTAATTGCAGGTCATTATTGAATAGTGATTACGTTACACACACACTGACTCAGGTCCCCTGTTAGATAGTAAATCACGCCTGTGTGTTTGCTGTGACATTTCTTATCATCATAAACACACTGTAAAGATTTAGAGTTTTTACAGCAATACCTGAGTTTAAAGGGTTAAATCAAGCAGAAATAACTCTCTAATGTATTAATTGCAGGTGATTATTGAATAGTGATTACGTTACACACACACTGACTCAGGTCCCCTGTTAGATAGTAAATCACGACGCCTGTGTGTTTGCTGTGACATTTCTTATCATCACAAACACACTGTAAAGATTTAGAGTTTTTACAGCAATACCTGAGTTTAAAGGGTTAAATCAAGCAGAGATAGCTCTCTAATGTATTAATTGCAGGTAATTTTTGAATAGTGATTACGTTACACACACACACTGACTCAGGTCCCCAGTTAGATAGTAAATCACGATGCCTGTGTGTTTGCTGTGACATTTCTTATCATCATAAACACACTGCAAAGATTTAGAGTTTTTACAGCAATAACTGAGTTTAAAGGGTTAAATCAAGCAGAAATAGCTCTCTAATGTATTAAATGCAGGTCATTATTGAATAGTGATTACGTTACACACACACTGACTCAGTTCCCTGTTAGATAGTAAATCACGACGCCTGTGTGTTTGCTGTGACATTTCTTATCATCATAAACACACTGTAAAGATTTAGAGTTTTTACAGCAATACCTGAGTTTAAAGGGTTAAATTAAGCAGAAATAGCTCTCTAATGTATTAATTGCAGGTCATTATTGAATAGTGATTACGTTACACACACACTGACTCAGGTCCCCTGTTAGATAGTAAATCACGCCTGTGTGTTTGCTGTGACATTTCTTATCATCATAAACACACTGTAAAGATTTAGAGTTTTTACAGCAATACCTGAGTTTAAAGGGTTAAATCAAGCAGAAATAACTCTCTAATGTATTAATTGCAGGTGATTATTTTATAGTGATTACGTTACACACACACTGACTCAGGTCCCCTGTTAGATAGTAAATCACGACGCCTGTGTGTTTGCTGTGACATTTCTTATCATCATAAACACACTGTAAAGATTTAGAGTTTTTACAGCAATAACTGAGTTTAAAGGGTTAAATCAAGCAGAAATAGCTCTCTAATGTATTAATTGCAGGTCATTATTGAATAGTGATTACGTTACACACACACTGACTCAGGTCCCCTGTTAGATAGTAAATCACGACGCCTGTGTGTTTGCTGTGACATTTCTTATCATCACAAACACACTGTAAAGATTTAGAGTTTCTACAGCAATACCTGAGTTTAAAGGGTTAAATCAAGCAGAAATAGCTCTCTAATGTATTTAATGCAGGTCATTATTGAATAGTGATTACGTTACACACACACTGACTCAGGTCCCCTGTTAGATAGTAAATCACGCCTGTGTGTTTGCTGTGACATTTCTTATCATCATAAACACACTGCAAAGATTTAGAGTTTTTACAGCAATACCTGAGTTTAAAGGGTTAAATTAAGCAGAAATAGCTCTCTAATGTATTAATTGCAGGTCATTATTGAATAGTGATTACGTTACACACACACTGACTCAGGTCCCCTGTTAGATAGTAAATCACGCCTGTGTGTTTGCTGTGACATTTCTTATCATCATAAACACACTGTAAAGATTTAGAGTTTTTACAGCAATACCTGAGTTTAAAGGGTTAAATCAAGCAGAAATAACTCTCTAATGTATTAATTGCAGGTGATTATTTTATAGTGATTACGTTACACACACACTGACTCAGGTCCCCTGTTAGATAGTAAATCACGACGCCTGTGTGTTTGCTGTGACATTTCTTATCATCATAAACACACTGTAAAGATTTAGAGTTTTTACAGCAATACCTGAGTTTAAAGGGTTAAATCAAGCAGAAATAACTCTCTAATGTATTAATTGCAGGTGATTATTTTATAGTGATTACGTTACACACAAACTGACTCAGGTCCCCTGTTAGATAGTAAATCACGATGCCTGTGTGTTTGCTGTGACATTTCTTATCATCATAAACACACTGTAAAGATTTAGAGTTTTAACAGCAATAACTGAGTTTAAAGGGTTAAATCAAGCAGAAATATCTCTCTAATGTATTAATTGCAGGTCATTATTGAATAGTGATTACGTTACACACAAACTGACTCAGGTTCCCTGTTAGATAGTAAATCACGACGCCTGTGTGTTTGCTGTGACATTTCTTATCATCACAAACACACTGTAAAGATTTAGAGTTTCTACAGCAATACCTGAGTTTAAAGGGTTAAATCAAGCAGAAATAGCTCTCTAATGTATTTAATGCAGGTCATTATTGAATAGTGATTACGTTACACACACACACTGACTCAGGTCCCCTGTTAGATAGTAAATCACGATGCCTGTGTGTTTGCTGTGACATTTCTTATCATCATAAACACACTGTAAAGATTTAGAGTTTTAACAGCAATACCTGAGTTTAAAGGGTTAAATCAAGCAGAGATAGCTCTCTAATGTATTAATTGCAGGTAATTATTGAATAGTGATTATGTTACACACAAACTGACTCAGGTCCCCTGTTAGATAGTAAATCACGACGCCTGTGTGTTTGCTGTGACATTTCTTATCATCATAAACACACTGCAAAGATTTAGAGTTTTTACAGCAATAACTGAGTTTAAAGGGTTAAATCAAGCAGAAATATCTCTCTAATGTATTAATTGCAGGTCATTATTGAATAGTGATTACGTTACACACAAACTGACTCAGGTCCCCTGTTAGATAGTAAATCACGACGCCTGTGTGTTTGCTGTGACATTTCTTATCATCACAAACACACTGTAAAGATTTAGAGTTTCTACAGCAATACCTGAGTTTAAAGGGTTAAATCAAGCAGAAATAGCTCTCTAATGTATTTAATGCAGGTCATTATTGAATAGTGATTACGTTACACACACACACTGACTCAGGTCCCCTGTTAGATAGTAAATCACGATGCCTGTGTGTTTGCTGTGACATTTCTTATCATCATAAACACACTGTAAAGATTTAGAGTTTTAACAGCAATACCTGAGTTTAAAGGGTTAAATCAAGCAGAGATAGCTCTCTAATGTATTAATTGCAGGTAATTATTGAATAGTGATTATGTTACACACAAACTGACTCAGGTCCCCTGTTAGATAGTAAATCACGACGCCTGTGTGTTTGCTGTGACATTTCTTATCATCATAAACACACTGCAAAGATTTAGAGTTTTTACAGCAATAACTGAGTTTAAAGGGTTAAATCAAGCAGAAATATCTCTCTAATGTATTAATTGCAGGTCATTATTGAATAGTGATTACGTTACACACAAACTGACTCAGGTCCCCTGTTAGATAGTAAATCACGACGCCTGTGTGTTTGCTGTGACATTTCTTATCATCACAAACACACTGTAAAGATTTAGAGTTTCTACAGCAATACCTGAGTTTAAAGGGTTAAATCAAGCAGAAATAGCTCTCTAATGTATTTAATGCAGGTCATTATTGAATAGTGATTACGTTACACACACACACTGACTCAGGTCCCCTGTTAGATAGTAAATCACGACGCCTGTGTGTTTGCTGTGACATTTCTTATCATCATAAACACACTGTAAAGATTTAGAGTTTTTACAGCAATATCTGAGTTTAAAGGGTTAAATCAAGCAGAAATAGCTCTCTAATGTATTAATTGCAGGTCATTATTGAATAGTGAATATGTTACACACACACTGACTCAGGTCCCCTGTTAGATAGTAAATCACGACGCCTGTGTGTTTGCTGTGACATTTCTTATAATCACAAACACACTGCAAAGATTTAGAGTTTTTACAGCAATATCTGAGTTTAAAGGGTTAAATCAAGCAGAAATAGCTCTCTAATGTATTAATTGCAGGTCATTATTGAATAGTGATTACGTTACACACACACTGACTCAGGTCCCCTGTTAGATAGTAAATCACGACGCCTGTGTGTTTGCTGTGACATTTCTTGTTGTCATAAACACACTGCAAAGATTTAGAGGTTTTACAGCAATACCTGAGTTTAAAGGGTTAAATCAAGCAGAAATAGCTCTCTAATGTATTAATTGCAGGTCATTATTGAATAGTGATTACGTTACACACACACACTGACTCAGGTCCCCTGTTAGATAGTAAATCACGACGCCTGTGTGTTTCTCTCCTCAACCCCCACAACCCCCCACTCACAATTTACATTTCAATAAGGGAGACTTGAAAAACCAGTTTGTGAACCACAGGCCAATAGAGCTCAATATACCAATGTGGCAGAACCCTTCTCAAATAAACTAGAGAAGATGCTGGGATTTGCCCTGCCAAATTAAACTAAATTACAGTTTTTACAATCGCTAGGACACATTTCTCAATACTTTGGTCATTTTCAAAACTTGTTCTCCAAACCAACTTTCTGCTTCACATCAGTTATTTCACATTCAAAATCCAGAAAAACTAACAAAACACTTAATTCATGTCTCAAATCAAGTGCCAATGATCCACAGTTTAGCTTGCACAGACTGAAGTTGTGATCACTCTGTGAAGAGTTTTGAAAAAGTGACCAACATTTGTTTGACAAATTTGAGAGTGCCAGAGACTTTGACTAAGGAGAATATTCTGAGCACAGTGTGTGATGTTATTGAGATCTTTTATGAAACTTTTTAGAGGTGACAAAAGTGAGAGTTCCAGAGTATCTAGCTGAAGAAAAAAGTCTGAGCACAGCATGCGATACTGTTGAGATCCCTTCTGAAACTTTAGAGGAGACGCATATGAGCAATACAGTCTCTCTAGCCAAGGAGACAAATCAGAGCATAGTATGTGATGTTGTTGAGATCTCTTATGAAACTTTAGTGGAGATAAACATGAGAGAATGTCATTTTTTGTCTCAGGATAAACATGTGAGAAGCAGGAGACTTAGCCTTATGTCTCAATTTGATGTTCACTTGATCTCATTTCTGTCTAGGAGAAAGATGTGAGTTGAGAAGGAGATCTCAGGTTTGATTTTCCTTTCCTCTAGGTTGGCCTTTGGTTCACAAACTGGGTTTTTAGGGCCCTATAAAATCAATTTTTATTTTTTCCCAAATTCCGTTTTTTCCGTTTTAATTTTTGCAGATTCCTTTTTTTCCGTTAAAATGTTTGGTAATTCAGTTTTTTACCCTTTACTGTAATTTTGGTGAAAAAAGAGTTTGCTTTTAATGTTAATATAATACAACATAAAACAAAAAATAGGAATGACCTTACATTTATCGAGGTAACAAACATCACATTTACTTTTTAGGACAAATATGATATTTGACATAACACTGCACTTCAAATACTTCAAATATTAATGGTTATTAGCTTTAAACTTTCCGGTAAAATAAATTATAATAGTTTATATAAGTTAAAATGAAAGTGCTCCATTAGCTTTTTCTTTCAAGTATTTTTTTTTTAAAAAGAACTAAAAAAAAAAAAAAAATCATAAGAATCATATTTTACAGTACTATTAAGTAAAACATTTAAATTTGAAAATTAACATTAAAAAAAACACATTTCACCATGAAATCATGTAGTGAATTGTTCTGTGTGTTTAACAATCACCATTATGAAATCCAGAGCTGTGAAAAATAAAAATACACGAAAACACAACACTGCCAGAAGTTTTTTTCCCCAACTTCAAAGGCCCCTTTAAATTATTAAAACTAGATGCTTAATTTTAACTTTAAGGTTACTTATCATGTAAACTAGCCATATACAGCATGTTAAATGCATGTTTGGAACAGACTAACAGAGGGGAAAACGGTCGCATTTGCAGCAGATATGCATTGCTGCCTAATGTGCACATTATAAATCAAAGCACGAGATGACAGGGGTCGAGCAGAACACCGGAAAATCTGACAGAATGGACAATATTTGTCTGTCTGTGCAATACACGAGCGCGGCTCACGCTCTCCATACGCAAAGCTTCTGCGCCGCCTGCGCGTGCAGTGTGAAACCGCCGTTAGCGTCGAGTTTCTTAACTTTTTCGCTGCCGAAAGCAGAGCCGTGGAGACCAACTTCGCCATACTTTCATTGTTTTGAAGGGCGAGCTGAAATGATGGGAGGGGTTGTGTCGCGAAGGTTTGCTTCCCCCGGTCTGCACTTTCCTCAGACATACGTTCTTAACCCACACGACACAGAATTTCATTACAAATATGTAAAATTCCGGGGAAATCTGCGTTAACACCAGATTCCGCGTTTATATGCAGATTCCGCGTTAATATGCCAATTCCGCGATTCCGTCCGCGATTCCGTGATCGCGGAAATTATAGGGCCCTAGGTTTTCAAGTCTTCCCTTATTTATTATTATTAAAATGTAAATTGTGTGGGGGGTTGTGTGGATCTACTGTGTTTGTGGGCCCAGTTTACAGCAGTTAGTTCACCTACAAATGAAAATTAGCCCATGATTTACTCACCCTCAAGTCATCCCAAGTGTATATAACATTCTTTTTTCAAATGAATAAAATCTGAGTTATTTAAATTTATATTAAAAAAGTCCTGGCTCTTCCCAGCTTTAAAATGCCAGTGCCTTGTCGGTCCATAAAAGTGTCGAGCCACGAACGTTGTGCTAAGTGAGCTGATCGATAGGAATTAAGTTTGTGAAATCTAATTACATGGACTTTTTTTTCTTTTTTTTTTCTCTACTGCGTTCAGTGCTTTCTTCCGGAAACAATGGCCCATATGAGATTCCAAGTCACAGTTCATCACTTAGCACAGCGTTCGTCACTCAAATCTGTTTTTAGAGATAAAACTCTTTACACTTGATTTCCATGAAAACGCATCCCAGAGAACGATCTACTCGGTAACCATCTATTAATTACCCCTAGGGTCATTTCTCACCGGAGTTGTACTTTAAAGAGTAACCCTTCTTCACCCATGAATCCTTGACGTATGTGCACTGACAAACGCAGAAGAGAGAAGATAGAGCTAAACAAAACTTAGCGTCAGGGGTTACTCTTTTCATAATAACACTAAAACACAATTTCTTTCAATAAAAATAGTTTGTTTAGTCTATAAAGTTTAAAATATGGACATTGTTCTTACACAAACGTGCCACTTTGCTTCAGAAGGCTCTTCATTACTCACGTGCTATATGGGTGAACACCTAAAGCACACGCCCCAAAAGCTGGATCTCTGACAGTCCACGAATGCTAAACTAAAATGCTAAAATTAATACAAAATTATTTAAAAAAAAATAGGAAGTATCCCAGTAAACATAGTTGCTTATGTCATAGTAGGTTCAGTTAAGTGAACATACACTTTGAGAAAAAGTAACTTTAAAATTAAAAAAAAATTATTAACTTATAAATATATATATATATATATATATATATATATATATATATATATATATATATATATTTTTTTTTTTTTTTTTTTTTTTATTTTTTTTTTTTTTTTTTTTTTTTTATTTTTTTTACAGTGAGGACAATACAGTGTTATATTACAACTACTGACAGACCGTCCTGAAAAGCACTGTTTATTTCATGTGTATCATATCTTTTGTATTTATTTGTGCTTTCACTTGTAATGTGTTTGGGCTAGTGGTTTAGATGTGCTCTTGAAATTGAAATAGAGAATAGTGTGTGTGTTGAGTTTGCTGCTCAACCCCCCACCAGTAATTTACATTTCAATGCATGAAGACTCTCACAGGTGAGACACAGAACCTCACTACTGTTACCTGTGTCCTAGACCAAATACACTGCCAAAAATAAATTGAAATTACATGATGAAATGAAATTACAATCGCTAGGACATATTTCCCAATATTTAGGAGAACTGAGTGAGGAGTTTATAAATTTGCTAACCAACTTTCAGCTTCACAGCAGTTCATTTTACTTTTACAAATCAACTCATTCTTCCAGAGCACTGGCAGCACAGGTTTATCCAACACTAACATCAGGAACATTATACAATTAAAATGTCTTTACAAAACTAGAATGACACTCTCTGCTGCTTATAATTCACTGCATGCTTACAGTACAGTACAACATTATTCCTAAGTTTCCTCTGTTGAATGGATGGTAATGGCCTAACACTTGTGTTGGTGTTCAGTTTCATCAAAGTTGTTTTGATAGTGTTTGATTTTTTTAGCAGTATAAATTGCATTACAGTATTACTGTATACATGTTGTAAATTGCTGTCTCATTCAGTTTTGTATTAAGTTATTGTTTTGTCCATAAGTTTAACACTTTGGAAAACAGCATGTCAGGATGTGCAAATTGGCCTGTAGAACAAAGATCTGATTGTGTTTGTGTCAAAGTGAGAAAAGATTTCAGGTAAATTGAAAGATGTTGCCATTGAATGCATTTTTTGCTAAAGCAATGTTGATCCACAGTTAAGCTGTGATATAAAATGTTCTTTTACAAAACATTTCTCAATAATAAACACTTTTTCAACTTTTTCAACTCTTCACACAGTGATCACAACTTCAGTCTGTGCAAGCTAAACTGTGGATCATTGGCACTTGATTTGAGACATGAATTAAGCGTTTTGTTGGTTTTTGTGGATTTTGAATGTGAAATAACTGCTGTGAAGCAGAAAGTTGGTTTGGAGAACTGTGTGAAGGATTTTGAAAATGACCAAAGTATTGAGAAATGTGGCCTAGCGATTGTAAAAAATGTAATTTAGTTTAATTTGGCAGGGCAAATCCCAGCATCTTCTCTAGTTTATTTGAGAAGGGTTCTGCCACATTGGTATATTGAGCTCTATTGGCCTGTGGTTCACAAACTGGTTTTTCAAGTCTCCCTTATTGAAATGTAAATTGTGAGTGGGGGGTTGTGGGGGTTGAGGAGAGAAACACACAGGCGTCGTGATTTACTATCTAACAGGGGACCTGAGTCAGTGTGTGTGTAACGTAATCACTATTCAATAATGACCTGCAATTAATACATTAGAGAGCTATTTCTGCTTGATTTAACCCTTTAAACTCAGGTATTGCTGTAAAACCTCTAAATCTTTGCAGTGTGTTTGTGATGATAAGAAATGTCACAGCAAACACACAGGCGTCGTGATTTACTATCTAACAGGGGACCTGAGTCAGTGTGTGTGTAACATATTCACTATTCAATAATGACCTGCAATTAATACATTAGAGAGCTATTTCTGCTTGATTTAACCCTTTAAACTCAGGTATTGCTGTAAAAACTCTAAATCTTTACAGTGTGTTTGTGATGATAAGAAATGTCACAGCAAACACACAGGCGTCGTGATTTACTATCTAACAGGGGACCTGAGTCAGTGTGTGTGTAACGTAACATAATCACTATTCAATAATGACCTGCAATTAATACATTAGAGAGCTATTTCTGCTTGATTTAACCCTTTAAACTCAGGTATTGCTGTAGAAACTCTAAATCTTTACAGTGTGTTTATGATGATAAGAAATGTCACAGCAAACACACAGGCGTCGTGATTTACTATCTAACAGGGGACCTGAGTCAGTGTGTGTGTAACGTAATCACTATTCAATAATGACCTGCATTTAATACATTAGAGAGCTATTTCTGCTTGATTTAACCCTTTAAACTCAGGTATTGCTGTAAAAACTCTAAATCTTTACAGTGTGTTTATGATGATAAGAAATGTCACAGCAAACACACAGGCGTCGTGATTTACTATCTAACAGGGGACCTGAGTCAGTGTGTGTGTGTAACATAATCACTATTCAATAATGACCTGCAATTAATACATTAGAGAGCTATTTCTGCTTGATTTAACCCTTTAAACTCAGGTATTGCTGTAAAAACTCTAAATCTTTACAGTGTGTTTGTGATGATAAGAAATGTCACAGCAAACACACAGGCGTCGTGATTTACTATCTAACAGGGGACCTGAGTCAGTGTGTGTGCAACGTAATCACTATTCAATAAAGACCTGCAATTAATACATTAGAGAGCTATTTCTGCTTGATTTAACCCTTTAAACTCAGGTATTGCTGTAAAAACTCTAAATCTTTGCAGTGTGTTTTTGGTGATAAGAAATGTCACAGCAAACACACAGGCGTCGTGATTTACTATCTAACAGGGGACCTGAGTCAGTGTGTGTGTGTAACATAATCACTATTCAATAATGACCTGCAATTAATACATTAGAGAGCTATTTCTGCTTGATTTAACCCTTTAAACTCAGGTATTGCTGTAAAAACTCTAAATCTTTACAGTGTGTTTGTGATGATAAGAAATGTCACAGCAAACACACAGGTGTCGTGATTTACTATCTAACAGGGGACCTGAGTCAGTGTGTGTGTGTAACGTAATCACTATTCAATAATGACCTGCAATTAATACATTAGAGAGCTATTTCTGCTTGATTTAACCCTTTAAACTCAGGTATTGCTGTAAAAACTCTAAATCTTTACAGTGTGTTTGTGATGATAAGAGATGTCACAGCAAACACACAGGCGTCGTGATTTACTATCTAACAGGGGACCTGAGTCAGTGTGTGTGTGTAACGTAATCACTATTCAATAATGACCTGCAATTAATACATTAGAGAGCTATTTCTGCTTGATTTAACCCTTTAAACTCAGGTATTGCTGTAAAAACTCTAAATCTTTACAGTGTGTTTGTGATGATAAGAAATGTCACAGCAAACACACAGGCGTCGTGATTTACTATCTAACAGGGGACCTGAGTCAGTGTGTGTGTAACATAATCACTATTCAATAATGACCTGCATTTAATACATTAGAGAGCTATTTCTGCTTGATTTAACCCTTTAAACTCAGGTATTGCTGTAAAACCTCTAAATCTTTGCAGTGTGTTTGTGATTATAAGAAATGTCACAGCAAACACACAGGTGTCGTGATTTACTATCTAACAGGGGACCTGAGTGAGTGTGTGTAACAATCACTATTCAATAATGACCTGCCATGAATACATTAGAGAGATATTTCTGCTTGATTTAACCCTTTAAACTCAGGTATTGCTGTAAAAACTCTAAATCTTTACAGTGTGTTTGTGATGATAAGAGATGTCACAGCAAACACACAGGCGTCGTGATTTACTATCTAACAGGGGACCTGAGTCAGTGTGTGTGTGTAACGTAATCACTATTCAATAATGACCTGCCATGAATACATTAGAGAGATATTTCTGCTTGATTTAACCCTTTAAACTCAGGTATTGCTGTAAAAACTCTAAATCTTTACAGTGTGTTTGTGATGATAAGAGATGTCACAGCAAACACACAGGCGTCGTGATTTACTATCTAACAGGGGACCTGAGTCAGTGTGTGTGTGTAACGTAATCACTATTCAATAATGACCTGCAATTAATACATTAGAGAGATATTTCTGCTTGATTTAACCCTTTAAACTCAGGTATTGCTATAAAAACTCTAAATCTTTACAGTGTGTTTGTGATGATAAGAAATGTCACAGCAAACACACAGGCGTCGTGATTTACTATCTAACAGGGGACCTGAGTCAGTGTGTGTGTAACATAATCACTATTCAATAATGACCTGCATTTAATACATTAGAGAGCTATTTCTGCTTGATTTAACCCTTTAAACTCAGGTATTGCTGTAAAACCTCTAAATCTTTGCAGTGTGTTTGTGATTATAAGAAATGTCACAGCAAACACACAGGCGTCGTGATTTACTATCTAACAGGGGACCTGAGTGAGTGTGTGTGTAACATAATCACTATTCAATAATGACCGGCAATTAATACATTAGAGAGCTATTTCTGCTTGATTTAACCCTTTAAACTCAAGTATTGTTGTAAAAACTCTAAATCTTTGCAGTGTGTTTGTGATTATAAGAAATGTCACAGCAAACACACAGGCGTCGTGATTTACTATCTAACAGGGGACCTGAGTCAGTGTGTGTGTAACGTAATCACTATTCAATAATGACCTGCATTTAATACATTACAGAGCTATTTCTGCTTGATTTAACCCTTTAAACTCAGGTATTGCTGTAAAAACTCTAAATCTTTGCAGTGTGTTTGTGATGATAAGAAATGTCACAGCAAACACACAGGCATCGTGATTTACTATCTAACAGGGGACCTGAGTCAGTGTGTGTGTAACGTAATCACTATTCAATAATGACCTGCATTTAATACATTACAGAGCTATTTCTGCTTGATTTAACCCTTTAAACTCAGGTATTGCTGTAAAAACTCTAAATCTTTGCAGTGTGTTTGTGATGATAAGAAATGTCACAGCAAACACACAGGTGTCGTGATTTACTATCTAACAGGGGACCTGAGTCAGTGTGTGTGTGTAACATAATCACTATTCAATAATGACCTGCAATTAATACATTAGAGAGATATTTCTGCTTGATTTAACCCTTTAAACTCAGGTATTGCTGTAAAAACTCTAAATCTTTACAGTGTGTTTGTGATGATAAGAAATGTCACAGCAAACACACAGGCGTCGTGATTTACTATCTAACAGGGGACCTGAGTCAGTGTGTGTGTAACGTAATCACTATTCAATAATGACCTGTAATATTCAATAATGTAAATGCATTGGTGTACCTGACAATAATCTTAAATGAGAGATGTGGACTGATCATATACTGTAATTATGAAGACACAACAGAGAATGAATTTCTTAAAGAAATGACTTTTCTGTAATGTATTAGGTATTATGTCTAAGGTATATTGTGTTTGTGTGTGTGTGTGTGTGCCTATTGTGATACCAGATGCCTGTGTAAACAAGTTAACTTATTTTAATGTGTTGACTAACATACTAAAGCACAAGAAGACTTGTGGACTAACTAAGTGTAGTGTGTTACTTGATGTTACATCTTGTAACTTTATTGCGACTGTGTAATAAATATATTTAAAAATAAATTAAAGTATTAAAGTATATTTTAGGTTACAAATAAATACTTCTCAGTACATTCAAAAGAACACAGTTATTATAAAAAGACATATTATTACTTGACACATTATATAGTCTGTACGAAGCTTAACTGCATTTATGTTATTTATTTGTAAAGACATGTAATGGTGGAGATGGCATATATATATATATATATAATGAAGACAGACTTGACTGCCAGCTCACTTCACATTCACACACAGCTCCACTGCAGACTAATGGAGGTCCCCTGTTGGATAGGTAGACATCGGTCACACACACACACACACAGCTCCATTAGAGTCTATGGAGGTCCCCTGTTGGATAGGTAGACATCGTTCAGGTCCCCTCTTGGCATATTTTTAAAAAAATAAAAAATGCTTATTTGAAGTTATATTATGAATAAGGACCTTAAAAGAAAATTTTGTATGTGATTTTTGTTTCTTCAAAATGACTAGAAACACAGGTCCCCTCTTGGATAGTGTAGAGTGATAGTCCCCTCTTGGTAATATAGACGTGTATGTGTGTGTGTGTGTGTGTGTGTGTGTGTGTAAACAAAAGCTATAATGTTTAATTTATATCGTGCCTTTCAAGAGAAACCAAGGACACTTTACATAATATTGACAAATGACACAAATAATAGAGATATACAATCAGGGAACAACAAAGTCCGGCAAACTCAGACAGAGATCATAAAACATACGAGACAAAAGCTGAAATATGTAAGGATCTGATAATTAAAGTTAAAAATCAGTTAACAAAACATATTGTAAATAAATCAGTGTTGAGGTCAGTCTTAAAGGTCTGGAGCGAGGAGACAGCGTGGACGTTTTGGGGAGGCTGATTCCAAAGATTAGCAGCTGAAATGCTGAATGCCCTACCACCAAAAGTAGATTGTTCGGACTTGGGTAGTACAAGCAGAACTCGATCTAAGAGTACGGGCAGGAACACAAGGGTGTATTAATTCTTAAGTATGAAGTTGCTAAACCATGGCAAGCCTTAAAAACTATTGGACAAGTGGTTTAAACTGAATATGATCCACAATAGGAAGCCAGTGCAGTTGTTGAAGGATGTGAGTGGCGTGAGCTGATTTTTTGTTAAATGTAAGGGCATGAGCAGCTGAGTTTTGAACTAGTTGTAAGCGATTAAAGAGTTAGTTCACCCAAAAATTAGTGATTTACTCTACCTCTGGTCATTCTAGATGTATATGACATTCTTCTTTCAGATGAATACAATCAGAGACTAGTTATATTAAAAATGTCCTGGCTCTTCCAACCTTTATAACTGCATTGATTGGCTAGGTCATTTTTAAATACCATTTTTCATATTTAAAATGTATAGACTAAAATAACTAGCCTTGACGCATGCGTATTGATGAATGCAGAAGTGCAAAACATCATATGTCATATACACCTAGGGTGACTTGAGGGTGAGTAAATCATGGTCTGTTTTTTTTACTCATTAGTGAGTAGGCCATGACGTTGGATGATCTGGCCAAGAGGAAGCATAGAAAAAGAAGTGGACAAAGAACGGATCCTTAAGGTACACCAGCACTTTCGTTTTGGCTAATAATGTTGGAACCATAAGGTCTAGATTTAAAAAAGATTTTTTTCAAGATTACCCGCATCTGCTGAACACAATTTCCAAGCTTAACGAAACGTAACACACATAGACAAAGGGACATTCTGAGAACGCACACAAAGTTCCATAAATTACACCAATAGGGGGCGCTACAAATGTATCATCCATGAAGTTAAAAATGAGTTTGCATCTTCTTCTGTGGACACCCTAACATATCCTATATTACAGGGGTCCCCAGACTCGGTCCTGGAGGGCCGCTGTCCTGTAGAGTTGAGCTCCAACCCAATCAAACACACCTGAACCAGCTAATCAATGTCTTACTAGGGCTGTGTCCGAAAACTTAGGCAGCTGACTCGTTGCCTCGCTGCCTTATGAGACAATGGCTTGTAAGGCAGCATTTTATGAATGAAGGCATCTCACAAAACGATTTTGCAAAGCAGGAACTCTGGAAGGCGGAGGGTCCTGCCTTGAAATGTCCTCCGAAGGCAGCATTTTCCAGGTTTCGGATGCAGCCTATGTCCTATAAAGGCATTGATTGGCCGGTTTAGTTGTGTTTGATTGGGGTTGGAGCTAAACTCTGCAGGACAGCCGCCCTCCAGGGCCGAGTTTGGGGACCCCTACTATAATAGGACTCGGATACTTACAGTTTTTTTGGATTGCTTACACACTAAAATTAAAAGTAGTACACTATTAGCAAAACCTTACACTCAAGAAGCAAAACATCAGCCCATATTTGCACAACTAAGCACATTGTCAACCGCACACTTGTTGCAAAACTCTACACACAGTGATTTGCAAAACACTAAACACACTTAACATACATTACACACAAAAATCTATCATGAAGTCACTTCCTTGCAATACCAAAGCGCTGACTATCAAATTACTGCACCGTCCAACCAATTGGTTCAACACAGTCATCAGCTGTCCAAACACTTGTGTGCTTAATTGTAGACACACCAATCAGGTGTATAAGCACTATAAAAAGCAGCAGGTGAGTTCATCGGTCTTCAAGCACAATGGAAAGAGTCAGAGAAAGAGTAAAATGAGGAGGACAAGGAGGAGGCCTGTGACCAGATGGAGGTCAAGACATTTCTTTCCAAGGTGTCTTGCTAATGACAACATTGCCTGTGCTGTTGATGAAAATCTCTGGCCAGATCCAGATAGGCGAAAAGACAATGTCTAGGTGTTGTTGTTTTTTTGTGTTTTTTTTACAGTAAGCTTACAGTACAATAGGTATGTAAAGTGACATTTTGTTACAGTATTATGAATGTCCATGTCAACATTTTGGGCATGTTAAAGGTCCACTGAAATCAAAATTTAAGTTTTTTAGCTTTTAGAATGACTGTGTTAGCCTTAAAGTTATGAATAAGCGGGTATGTTCCAAAACTATGACAAAATTTGCATTTAGGAGATATAAGCATTCAAAATGTACAGTCTCCCTCTTACGCTAAAACGAATCTCAGATTTTGGTGACATCATTACAGACTTCACTTTCTCGTCAAATCTTCTGTCCAATCAGAATGCGCTCTAGAATCTAAAGCCCGCCCCCTACACTGCTGAAGCTGAAATCGGTCAGTTTACACACATTTACTAATTTCTACGGTGAAAGGCACATAGCACACTATATGTGATAGGAAACCATTCAGTGTAAATATGCTTTCATTTGAGGCGAATAAGGTCTGTTTTCACGTTAGTTTCACACACCGCAGCAGCGCACACACCCAACGGCTCTGGTCTAAATTTAGACTACAGACACGAGAGCGCAGCGCGGATCATATGCAGGCAAGGCAAGGCAGGTTTATTTGTATAGCACATTTCATACACAATGGCAATTCAAAGTGCTTTACATATGCGCGAGTCCGCGCAGACAACAAACATATCGACCCGTTTGAATTCTGCACAGAATGCTGCATTTCAAAGCGATATGGAGGAGATTATGATGGTAAACAGTGTTAGAGGAAACTGGCTTTACCAAACAGAGAGAGAAGGTCCGCTCTTGCGCTCTAGTCAAACTGTATATTAACGAAACGCTATTGGCTGTTTCAAAAAAGGGGAGGAGCTGCTGACAGCTGGAGCCGTTTCAGGGGAAATCACGTCAACACATTGAATAATGCGGCGCGTTTCAAGGCACTTCAGTGGACCTTTAAAATGAGTTTCTTCAGTCTGCAACATTGGTCTTTTGTAGTGTTTGGTGTAACTCGTGCAAAGAGAGTAAAGTAATGTGAAACGTGTGTGTTTCATATGGTAACAAAGTGTGTTTTTTAAACAGAATTGTATAGTTTTTACAAGAGTGTTTAATTTAATTATGCAAAGGATCTGTAGAGTTTTGCTGATTGTGTGTAAACTCTTATGAATTATTTTTGCTTTGATACTAGAATGTATACTTCGATCTGTCAGCAACAAGCATAAAGGATTATTAGTAAATCATTAAATATTGACAATGTTTTGCGGCAGAATCTGATGTTCTAGTGAATGAATAAACAAACATCTAAATGCAAACGGTGAAACTCCAGATGGAGAATGAAGACGCGCTACATGATCAGATCAGATAGGGAATGGCCAGCTGTGTAAACTAATAACACTGAGGAAAACACATGTTGTAATAATTCTGTTTGAATAATACTTAACTCTCTACGCTTTTTGAAAAAAGGGTCATACCTTGGCTGTCCGCAGTCATTTTCGACCCAGATCAGAAAAAAAACTTTAGTATATTTAGTATAACTTTCTTATTTTTAATTGAATCAAATAGCACACATTTCAAGTATTAACAATAAAAAATGAATGCACTTGATTTTGGGTTTTAGGTCATTTAGATCTTAAGTGTTATTTAGGTGTAAATTCCTCTAGAAAATATGCAAACTTATGAAGATTCTCTACAATAAACATATACACTTCTATGAGTTAAAACAATGTAAATATAATAATTTTTCATCTAATGAGAAAATAAAAGTAACTTGACTATATGTCAGGTCAAAATGATTGTGACAATAATAATAGCCAAAATATGGTGGAAGTGTTCTATGCATCCATACGCTTACATGAAAATATACCTGGGATATTTTATTTATTTAGACAATATCCAGTTCTAGTAATCGTTTAGTACAGTTTTAGTCGTAGACTTCCATTCATTTTATTCTTTCTCTGTCTGTGTAAGAGTGTACATGTTTGGTCCAAAATAACCTCAATATTGAAGATGTCTTCTCTAATATAGTAAAACCTGTTGAACACAGATGAGAGCCGAATTTCACTGTGTTAAGGGGACAAAATGGACATGTTTTTGTCCCCATGAGGAAAACAGCTTATAAATCATAATTTTTTTTTTAATGTAAAAACACAGAAAGTGTTCTGTGATGGGTCGGCTATAGGGTCATGGGATAGAATTAGGGCTGTCCTCGACTAAGGATTTAGACATTCGAATCAGAATTGTCGAATCTCTCTATGGTCGACTAATAGTCGAATCATCTGTGTGTGTGAATGGGTTGGGAGGGGCACGACACTGTCAGCAGAAGGGTTAAACTATATTTATTTTCCTTTACACACTGCACACACTTTTAATAAAGCGACCAAAACTGCCTGCCAACTGACAGACGAACTGACAATGGCTTTCTTATTTAGGTTTAATAGTGGAAACATTCATAAACTGTTTTCTCATAACATGTTAAAGCCGCGATCGAAATACAGAACATCACACAAATATATAAGAACATTTTGATAAATAAAAGTTTAGTCTAAGTTTTGGTTACTATTGACTTCCATTGTATGAAGAAAAGAAAAAAAAATCTGTCATGACAACTATCGGAGTGTTTGGCAATGTTGATATGTTTGTCCTTGGTTGAACAGATCTACGGCGCTGCTGATGCTTGTATTGCTGCTACTGCCAATACATACACAACACACTGCTGTGAGCAAGTAAGACATGCTGCTGTATAATACAGCGTACCTATACCTGTAACAGATCTACAGGTGGAGCTGGGGAAGGTGGAGGGTTTCTGAAAGCTGCACTGCTAAGGCAAAGGCGACCCAAGTATTGGAAGGTTGAGCAGCGAGCTGATTGGCTACTGATACAGCAGCAACCAATCAGCTGTGCCCTATATATATAAGCAGGACGAGTTAAGGACACATCAGGCTGTGCCATTTTAAGTTTCATGACAGAACTTTGTATTTAACATTTTTCAAAATTATATGTCATCTTATTTTAAGAAAGTCCTATAGGTTTGGATGGACATGAGGGTCAGTATTTTTTTTTCTTTTTTTTTCAACCTCAGTAAACTACAGTTTCAAAGTTCTCAAGACAGTTTATAGGTCACATACTTATATTTAAGACTCTCCCACTTCCTCTGCAAGCGATAGTTGTGACATAGTGAGACAGTTGGCTCAGGGGACTTTCCGCCGCCTCCATAGCTTCAAGACAAGAAAGAAAGGCAGTTTAAGAAGTTAAAGCTAGCATACGCACACCGCATTCTTCCGCCTGAGAAGATAAAAAATATAAAAAATTGTACCAAAATAACAACCAATGGATTTGACACTATGTAAAGCATGTGACAATACTAACCTCTCAAAGTAGAACTGGGAGCAATAGTAACAGATGAAGAACAGCACAACCGGGAGGAGTCTAAAAAACCATGCTAGAAGAGAAAGAGAAAGAGAGACAGCTATTGAAGTTAAACACATAAGATTTGTTCAGGTCTTGTTCAGCCCTGCATTAAAAGCATGTGTATAGTACAGTAGTGACCAAAAGTGACAAGATTTATAAACCCAATAAAAAAGCTGGCACGATTTCAAGTGTATTTTATAAAGACACCAAATTAATGATGCATTAATGTAGTGCCGAACTGATTAAATAGCAGAAGATATTACTCCACCACCTGTGTTCTGTCATTAATAGTTCGGTATTGTTGAACTACCTTGAATCGAATTGTGGATTTGTGACGAAGTTAGCTGTTTTTTTTGCTGTCTTTTCAGTGCCACAAAAAAAAGAGCCGTTAAAGCCGTTTCTGGTTGTGAGGAAAAGATCACCTCGGTCAGCTTTACAAATAACCCAGCGTTACAGGTTTTTTTTTTTTTTTTTTTTTTTTTTCGATTGCTAACACACTAAAATGATATGCAAAGCACAATTATTTAAACTGGCACTCAAGGAGCAAAGATCTCATCCCAGACCTGCACAACTATAAGCACATTATCAGCCTCAAACTTTTAGCAAAACACTTACTCTACATTAGACTATCTAACATGATGTCACTTTGCCATTTCAAGGCACTGCTTTCCAAAATACCACCCTATAAAACCAATTAATCAAACACATCCGTCAGGTTTATAAAAAGGTGCTATACTGTAAACTCAACAAGCAGGGGGACGCACTAGAAAAAGGCAACAGGTGAGTTAACCTCACACTGAGACAGCATTAGTTCAAGTCACAAATGACTTCTTGATGGCTTCCGATTCTGGACGCTTATCAATATTGATTTTGGTTGATCTCAGTGCCGCTTTTGACACTATTGATCATTGTACCTTACTTTCTCGTCTTAAGTCTGTCTTTGGTGTATCTGACTCAGCTCTGAGCTGGTTTAAGTCTTATTTTTCAGATCGCACACATTCGTTGTGCTTGGTGGCTGCAGATCTGAGGTTGGTGTGGTAAAATATGGTGTACCTCAGGGTTCAATTTTAGGTCCTTTACTTTTTAGCCTTTATATTTTTCCTCTTGGCCAACTTTTGAGGTCTCTTGGTCTCGATTTCCATTTTTATGCTGATGACACCCAGATATACATTCACTCAAATTCTGATGTTACTTTGGCTGCTGCACATCTTTCTGACTGTATCACAGATATAAAGAATTGGATGTCTGCAAATGTTCTATGTCTAAATAGTGATAAGACAGAAGTGTTGCTTATTGGTTCGCCCTGCCAGTTACGCAGAGTGAAACCGGGAGCCTTGCAGGTGGATGGCTCTGCTATACAGTTCCAATCTAAATTAAAAAATCTGGGAGTAATTTTCGATTCTAATCTAACATTTGAACTTCATGTATGTAATACTGTTAAAGTTTCTTTCTTCCATCTCAGAAATATATCCAGATTACGGTCCATGCTGTCTTTTCCTGTAGCTGAAAAATGAATAAATACTCTGGTTTTCTCCAGAATTGATTACTGTAATGCCTTGTTAGCAGGTGCATCCAAATCTATTTTGCACAAGCTTCAACGGGTACAAAATTCTGCTGCACGTATTCTGACTAGGACAAGACATAGAGATCATATAAAACCTATTTTAGAGACCTTGCACTGGCTACCTGTGAAGTTTCGTGTTGATTTTAAGATCCTTATGCTGACATACAAGGCATTAAATGGACTTGCTCCTCAATATCTTTCTGAGCTTTTAACACCTTACATTCCGACACGTAATCTACGCTCGGCCGACGCTGGTCTTTTAGTTGTTCCGGTAACGCACCAAAAAAAATGGGTGATAGGTCGTTCTCTTCAGTTGCCCCTAAATTATGCAATTATCTGCCTGCCAACATTAGAAATGCACCATCCATTAATATGTTTAAATCCTTACTCAAAACGTATTATTTTAAGGAAGCATTTGGGTGAAAGGGGATTTCCTGTGGATGGTTAAGAGATGTATTTTATGAGTTTGCTATATGTCTTGGATTATTATTAAAAAAAAATATTATTATTATTATTATATTGTGTTTACCATCCCTGTTTTATCTGTCTTAATTTTACTAATGTGATGTGCTCTGAGAATTTACTTTTAAAAGCGCTATATAAAATATACTTATTATTATTATTATTAGGTCTTCAACAAAAATGAAAGGCAACGTCGAAGTAAGAGGAAGAGTGAGGATGACAGGGGAAGCCCGTGGAGGAAGAGGGGTAGGGGTTGGACAAAGAAGACGGGGACCAAATTTATCAGATGCGTTTCTCATGAGTAATACTGAGTACCCATGGGTTGACATTAAGAGAGGCCGGACAGAGAGTTCAGCCCAACCTCAGCAGAGATGAAAATGCATGAAGGAGTTGCATGATTTTACAATGTGGAGAGAAATAAATATTTTCATCAATATGCAGTACTGGTCTTGTGTACGGTTTGGTCCATCTACTCATACACATTACTCCAACAACATCTCTGAAAAAAATCTAACCCAGATTGTATTGTTAGAAAAAAGGGTTTAAGATTGAGAACAGCAGTGTGTAAAAGAATCAAACAGGAACTGATAAACCTTGTGTGTTGCATACGGTGTCAATTTTGGAGTTCTGCTACTTGTGTGTGTATGTGTGAATACTAGTATGTAGCGTTTTGAAAAAAATGAGCCTTGTTTTTAAAATTAGCAATTGTTAAAAAAAACTGTGATGAAACAGTGGATGCAGTTTGTATTTGCAGAGTTCTGCATGTGTGTGTGTGTGTTAGTTCCCGGTCATGAGTATGGAAGTAAAACTGTGCCACTGGATTTTGAATTCTAATTTTTAGCACTGAATTTTTTTACATCGAATTTTTAACACTGAATTTTATTTTGCATCTAAATCAGACTTTGAATTTTAAAAGCCATCGAATTTCTAGCACTGTTTTTTTTGCCTATGACATTTTTTCAATGTTTTAAAAAAATTCAGTGTAAAAAGAAATTCAAAGTCTCAAAAGATTCAGTGTAAAAAAATTCAACGTCTCAAAATATTCAGTGTAAAAAAAATTAATGTCTCAAAAGATTCAGTGTAAAATAATTCAACGTCTCAAAAAATTCAGTGTAAAAATATTCAGAGTCAACATCCGGGTAACCAAGGAGAAGCAATCGATCCCTGTATCAAATCATCCAACATCCAGCCAATCATTTACGCTCCATTGGTCATGTGACGCTGAAACAGGAAGGCGGGGAACAGGGCCGTTTCTAGCCTTTCTGGCACCCTAGGCGAGATTCATGTTGCACCCCCCCCCCTTTTTTTTTTTTTAAACTTCAACTTATTAAGTAAATATGACTTCCTTATTTCATGGGCATATTGTACATACATTAATCGAATAATGTAGCTAGGTTTATTATCTCTGAGATCACAGATGTTGGGGGGTTCGGGGGCATGCTCCCCCGAGAAAAATTTGATTTCTATGATCTACATATGTGTATTTTAAGATGTTCTGAAGGCCAAAAAATTAGATAACAATAGCTTGAAAACCATGTCACTCGGCGCCGCTGCGGATTGAAGAACACAGTGACACAAAGACTAAAAGACGGGACGAAGCAGTAGCCGAAGCCTTGCGCCAGTTTCATGTTTTAAAGGTTAATCACATATTTTTTTAGGGGGAAATCTGAATCTTTTGAGACGTTGCATTTTTTTTACACTGAATTTTTTGAGACGTAGAATTTCTTTTTACACTGAATTTTTTTAAAACATTGAAAAAATGTCATAGGCAAAAAAAAACAGAGCTAGAAATTCGATGGCTTTTAAAATTCAAAGTCTGATTTAGATGCAAAATAAAATTCAGTGTTAAAAATTCGATGTAACAAAATTCAGTGCTAAAAATTAGAATTCAAAATCCAGTGGCACAGTTTTACTTCCATACATGAGTGGAAACCGCAGGCGGTGAGTGAAGCTGCATCAAATGTGTGTTTTGTAAGTGCATATAATGTGAACAACACCAATGTATAGTGAATCCAGGGATAATGCCGCCTGTGTGTGTATGCTTGAGACTCTTTAGCTCCGCCCACTGCACTCCTCCACAAGCTCGGCTGTTGTACGAAAGAATTGGTTCAGTGTATCTGTCTTTTATAAATATGATAAAGACACTTCTGAGATATGAAGGATGCTCCCCCCTTTTACAGTTTTGTTTTACAATCGCTATGACAATTTTTTCAATACTTTTAACAATTTTCCTAAACTCTTAACGCACCAACACACCTAGAACACGCAATTGTCAAAACAGTTAATTTCATGCTCAAAATCACACATTGCCAACTAAACTCCAACACAAATTTTCAAAATACAATAATACACTAACAAAATACACTACTGTACTCTTCCAACAGGAACATTCAGTCAATCGTAGCACAATGTCCTAAAAACTCTAACACCAGATGGATTTACACAAATTCTATACACATACCTCTCCCTCATGCAGGCATTTTTCTTACTTTTTTTCCACACACAAGATCAGCCCAAATGAGCCCTCTTGACTTTAGCCTATAGAACATGCTGTTATCTGTTCTGACAATAAGTGTTAAAACACTGGTAAATGGTTGAGCTTGTGTGTGAAAGAAGTTCAAGCATTTTAAATTGGTGCTAACTATATGCATTTTGTGTCAAAGCAACAATAAATGTGTTAATTGTATAGCTTACACATACAGATGTTGTGCTAACTGCATGAATAGTTTAGGAAATGTGTTAAAAGTATTGAAAGAATTGTCAAAGATTGTAAAAAAACTGATAATAATCACAAATCATGCAATCATGCCTCCTGACACCTCAACATCACCTGAAAGAAAGTACTGTGAAATATCTGCAGGCCAGTTGTTATTGAAACAGAAACCCAACATAAGGGGTGTGGTTACCCAATGGTTGCCCAATGTGTAAGTTTATAAACCGTTATACGCTTAGACACAGTTCCAACGTCGCAAACTTGTGTGTTTGGAACGACAGCTCGACCTGTGGTTAGAAGCCGAGTTTCTTATTTGTATGACATCATAAATCATTATCTCGAGCAACATAAGCAAGCTGACATTCAGTACAATCTAAATCTTCTCTTTTAAATACATACAAATGTCACTTACATCTTTTAATTTGTTAAGAGGTTTAAAGTGGGGCGTTTTTTTTAAGAGTGTATGTGTGCTGTAGACTATGATTGAATCTGGAAATAAAGCAAATTACAGAAAAATTATGCTGTGTTCCAGCCAACCAGTAACTCGTGTTTTTTCGACCTTCTACCTGTGAAAGTGCACTGGAATTGCATTACAATATATTCAGGTTCTGAAATATTTGGTCCCAATGGGCATGAATTTATAATACATCAATATTCATGATGAGACCATGTCGTGGCCATGCCGTGGGCGGGGCGACCAACACAGGCGAGTGAACAGAAATAAGAGTGAGCGCCTCAGATTGCGTTTTTTTATGGATAATTATTTTATTGTTTCAAACGTTGAACAAAGTTAAGCTTAAAAAACTCCTATGACTTCTGCACACATAAAGTAAAGGCATATTTCACCAAATTTCTCCCAGATTAATTGTTGTGGAAATTCTATGATAGTACAAATATTAATGACTGAATTAATATAAGCCTGCTAGCCTGGCTTCGCCTTCCTGCTTATTTCTGTTTAATATTCATTTTCCTTCAGTACACCGTCTGGGATTGCGGTATATTCTCTGTTTGTTTGTTTTTTTGTCTCTGTTCTGATCAAATTTTAATCGGTCAAATGCTCAAGGGAAAGTTGATTTCTCAATTCATCACCCCTTTAAACTTCAACAGAGTACCGCCTTCGAGGAAGTTAGCGCTTGTCAAAGGAGAGGGGCCAGACTCTCTGTACTAATGAAATGTATGAGAGTCTGGTGAGAGTCTGGCTGCAACATAGACATTTTTCAAAGGTTAGCCCTTTACCGTGTCTCTATGACTTGTGTTTCATTCAACGCACTAAAAATGAATGTATCGCGATTCCATAATGATAAGGATAAGAGGCACGAATGTCAAGAAGTCCAGGTGGTGTACACATGTCTTTTATGTGGGCTCAAGCTACCTTTATAGAGAAAAAAGGATCTTTTTGGTCTTTCAAGAGGGCATTTGAGAAGTCATGAAATGGTAACATGTCCAAAACCAGGGCCCATGGACTAGATGTTAGTTTAACTTGGTTGGACCTTTTTGAGGATGTGTGGCAGTTCTCCAGCTGCGGAGCCTCCACATAAGGATCCCTCTCAGTCTGAGAACGCAGACATGTTGGATATCGTTGACGATAAACCATGAGACACAAGCCAATTAAAAGCGCAACTACAACGCAATTTAGCCTCTCGTTTTTGAAGATGCAGGCTGTACTTCATGTGTCAGATATAGCTGCGACATTTAGTAGAACATTTGTGTCTGAGCCATTTTCTTTGTCGAGACCTCTGCTGAGAGTAATGAGGCATTACAGAGACATTGCTATACTGTGAGGGAAGCTGCTCTTGATGAAATTGTTAGTGTTGTTATGGACAGAAATATTTTTGTCAGTGCAACTGCTAAAAGGAGCAGAATTATCCTGAAATTAGCAACGACAAACATTTATTTTATTAACCTTTATACAACTTTACTTGACAGAATTCAAGAATTACATTCTTCACAATCCAGTCAGAACACAAGTCATTCAGATGGTTTGTACTTTCAAAAAGAAAAAAACTTGTCAGCATTAGAGGAGTTTAAATTGCCACTGCTGATTTACATCGACGAGAATGCAAATCCACTGGGTACTTCGAGGAAAATACACAAACTCTGTTCAGTGTACTGGGTATTTGCTGATCTACCTGGCAAACACCGATCAGCTTTGCATGTGATACAGCTGGCAGTGCTGTGTAAAGTTCCTGGTGTCCAAAAATATAGCTATGAAACTGTGCCTGGCCCAAATGCAAATGGGGCAAAAATTCCTTTTTAGTTTAGAAACATTTCGAGTCCCCCCTTTCTAGCCTCACAGTGGTTTGGTCCACAACGCATCTCACCTATGCGTATATTACTTACAACATTTTTCAGTGGTCCAGTAAGTGGTCTGTTAAGGCTGTTTTATTCCCTTTAAATCTCAGATGAAGTTATATATTTGTTTTATATAGACAATGCTGAGTTATTAATAAATGAGCTATGACAAAAAAAAAAGTGATAACTCACAATTATTATTTGTGTCCCCTTCAAAAATTGCCCTTGAGAAATTGTATTTATTTTTAAGTTTTCTTGCTGTGAAAAATATATAAAATATGTATATTCCATATAGTCTATCAGTTAATATGAGTACATAAAAATGATGTATAACACCCCTACCCCGGTAGTCATTATGTGTGTTTGCATGTACTTACTTTTTACTGCTTTTAAGGTCATCTTCACTCACGCCTTTGCCCTCTGATTTCTGAACGGTCCATACTGCTCTCCTGATGAAACACAAAACCACACGCTGTAGAAACTATACTGTCTCAATCTCTCTTCCCCACAACCTGAATGTAAGAAAGTCAAGTTTCTGCAGAAAACAAAAGTTTCCTCGTAAGCGTCTCTTTCTGTCTGTGGAGACATTTCACTTCCTCACTCTTGATATGTCTGATGCTTCCACCCTAAAGAGTGTGTTTGTGTGTTGGAGGTGGAGTGGAGGAGAGCTTGAAGAAAAGATTAATGTAGCAGATACTTGTGTGATGCTGGGAGTGTTTGCCCCGCCGTGTAGATCGAGCAGGGGACTCTGGATTAAATCCGATTATAGAGTCATTGATGTCATGCAGCTATAGGAGAGATGAGCGATTCACACACACATGCACATGCATGCATGACAAAATACACACCCATGGTCGGTTTTCTGTTTCCTTTCTGTTAGGTATAAAGGTCTAGAGGTCACTTAACCAAACAGACTCATTGCCATTGCCTTTTCTTTATGTTCTCCAATTTTCAAGGAAGTATTAACATGTTAGGTATAATGATGGCATGTATCACTTTTCAGTGATTTTGCTGAATTTCAACAGAAAATGAACGACTCAGTGGGGTTGGAATAATCCCATTAGGTCTTCTTTAGATTTAGGTCTTCCCATTAGGTCTTCTTTTTTTTTTTTCATAAAGTTATCGAAGAATTACAATAGCCATAAAATATAACTTATGACATACTTAATAAAGTGTCTATTATATCTAGTGAGTCATAGTTAAAGATAATCAGAAATGAAGACTGTTGGCTGTATGTTATACCCTTACCGATAATGACCATGGTTTTACTACTTCAAAAAAGGTTTTTGTTTGTTTTGAAGTAGAATTGTGGAATATGTCTATCAGTGAAGGCCCGTCTCTGCAGAAGAAGATAAACACCATTTCATCTTCACAACTTTGGCCCCGCCCACTGGAACGAGGAGAGAAGAGTGATACAGAATCACTGGACTGAACATAACATGACCTTCCAAAGGATCCTAACGCTAGGAATCTGCTTGTTTATTCTCAACAATGTGAATGTCTCAGCTGAGCATTATTTATGTGTATTCGCTACATTTCACTGTGGATTCTTTGGGAAATCAGTCACAATTTAGGCGCAGACTTGCAAACAGTCTTTTTTTACAACATCAGGCCACCAAATCATTTCATTATTCATTTTTTTTACGCTATTTAAAACACGCAGCGTATTCATTCAGCTTCATTTACTTTCCTTGCTCTCCCTCCGTCTCTCTGTCACTCACGAGTCACTATCTGTCTCTCACACTCTCTCACACACACACACACACACAGTGTAAAAGGAGTGTGACATTAGACTGTATGTCAAAGGTTTGCCGACTCTCATGCTTTTGGTACGAGACACACGCTTTCAGGCTGTCTCAGGGTGTTTTCACACCTGAAAGTCCGCACCAAGGTCCGAACCAAAGTTTGTGTTTGGACATTTGGTTCTTTTTGGTTTGCTTTGACATTGCAGTTATGTCAGCGCACCAAAGAACTTTACATGACGCACTGGCGTCCTGTCGTCATCATCTATGTGGGCTGCATCTTAACATTGATTGGTTTGTTAGCTGACGTGCGTCTGACGTCAGTGTGTTGTCAATTCAGCGGCTTACTTTGACAAGAATGAATGAACAGACGCATATCGTTGGCAATACTGTTAATATTATGGCATTACTATCTGCAGCACCAACTATACTCGAGGCAAATTCACAGAATGAACGTCCTCGTTGTGCAAACATTTTATCGGCGCCGACAGGAAAGGAGGAGCTAGAAGATAGGCTTTTTAGCCAAACAATGTGTTTTATTTTATAGTTATGTTAAATATTATAATGTTATTTTTAAATTTCATCTAGGCTATATTGATTATGAAACGTGCACAGATGTGCAATATATGTCAAAGACATCGAGTCAGAAATAATTTTGACCACTTCATTAAGATTTGTTTTGTAGAAAGCTTTGTATTTTGTATCTTAATTTTAATAAATGTTTCATCATTTGCCTGAATTTAATAAATAAGCTTAAATAAATAATATAGCAGACATCCCGTGACAGAGTGATCATTTGCGTTGCACATGAACTGGAGCGGTCTCATAAATAAACCGAAACTCAGCATATAACGTTACTTGTCTCACAGACATTAGAAATTATATATATATATATATATATATATATATATATATATATATATATATATATATATATATATATATATATATATATATATATATGTATATATATATATATATATATTCACATATTCACAAGCAGAGCACGCCGTTCACGCAAGCTGACATGACTACACAAGCGGTTCTGTTTAAAATGCTGCGCGCTCCATCACTGCATGTGCTGTGAGTTTAATCTGTGTTTTTTCACTAATCCTACACCAGAACTTCCTGTAAATGGTCTGAAAGTCCAAACTATACAGAAAATGCTTTCACACAAGAAACGAACCGAACCTTTGTTCTGTTTGGTCCGGACCGAGACTACCTCTTTTCGTCGGACCAAATTTCGTCTGTTTGGTCCTGACCATGGTCCGAGGGAGGTTTCACACCTATAATTTTGGTTCGTACCAAACTGAAAAGTCCGAAAATCCGGACCAAACAAGGTAGGTGTGAAAGCACCCTCAGGCTCTCACTCTGCCCAAGTAAATCGCACGCAAAATTGCCAAACCAGCTTTTGATATGAAACAAAGTCTAAGCTTTTAAAAAAAATAAGCTTTAATACGAAATTCAAAAAACAAATAGTGTTTTTGTGCACTTAATGTGGCATAACAGTAAAAGCCATTCAAAAACAGAGTTGCGACATGCGTTCATATCCCGGCGGCGCGCAGTCACGTGGATCACAGACCTCTCAATGCATGTGAATGTCTTTAGCGGATACACAACAGCTTCACTATAGCTACACGTATGTGCATTTTTGTTACATAGTACAACATGCGATAAACGCCAATTTTGAAAAAATCGAGTTACCGCCAAAACAAGCTCCCCATTGACTCTCTATTTAAAAAGTTCGATAATCAGTTTTTTACAAAAGGCGATATCCGCCGTGTTTCGCTGCCCTGTTTCTTCTTTTTTCTCAAACAGTGACAAACGCCAGTCCTGTTTTTCCGCAAAGCCCTACAGTTCCATTCGACCAATCACCGCGCACCATTCCATGACGCAAACTGTCATGGCGGTACCCTGTCAGACGCCGGTAAACACTCGCCTCAGACTTTTAAGTTTTTATATAGGCTACTAAAATGAATAACTTTGATGATATTGAGGAGCCAGTGGTCGTGTCGTCTGTGGGAAAGAAGCGGAAGCCGTCAAAAGACAACCACGAAAGGGAAGTCAGAAAGAGAGTCAGAAACTCAGGCGCTGGGAAAATACCGGTGATTGCTTGCTCTCACAGTGAATCAAAAAACGTTTGTCATGCCGACAAACTCACAGCTGACGATCTTGTAAAAGACTTTATGTAATAAAGAATGTAAAAGCCATCCAGCTCGACAAACAATTTAGTTATCATAGTATGAGTCCAATGCTATTAGCCAGGGTGTGGTCAGGATGCATCAGCAACCTTTACTCTCACCACAATACGCTACCTAGAAAACAGTTTTTAAAGCTATTAGCAGAGCTAAAAAGCATTCATCGAAATCATCTCTTATACAATCAATACAATGGTTAAGTGAAATACAAAAAAAGCACACTGAAACTATCATATCATATGTTCGCATTTTAGCCAACTAAATCTCAATGCGATGCTTCATTCTGGTTCTGGTATGCAGTTATTCATGGAAAAAAAGGACAAAAATATCAAAGTTTTGCCACGTGACAGGCACTTCTGGAGTTTGTTTCAACTGCTTGGCACCACAATGTCAGCATGATCATTGTGCGTTTAGTATACAATATTAATTTGTCACTCGGTAACAATTTAGTTTAGGGTCCTTTTCGCACTATTACCTAATTGCTTATTAGCATGCATATTACACATTACATTACATTTTAATGCCTCATTTTGCATGACCATATTCTACATCCCTTACTCACCCAATACCTAAATTTAACAACTACCTTACTATCGATTAATAAGCAGTAATTAGGAGTTTATTGAGGTCAAAAATTGTAGTTAATAGTTAGTTAATAGTGAGAACTGAGACTCATCAACCTTATTGTTACCTCAAAAACGTTTAGAGCTAAAATCCAGTTCTGAACAAAAGAAAAGCTAAATAAAGCATATGTTTATTTTTCCTATGCGATCCCAATTGGACGGCATGGCCTTTGCAACAACTATCCTGCAATAGTAAATCCCTTATAACAATATTTAAAGGCTGGAAGACGGATTATTACTTCTGATTTTCCATTAAATTCCTGAATTTTCTAATTCAGCCTCTCTCCCTCGATGCTGTAGTGTAGTACTATTGCATAAGATCTAGATTGCTACAAATCTAAACCTGTGCCGGTGCTGCACTGAGAGTCTTCTTCTGCAATTCATTCTCCATTCTCCCAGTTTATTAGCCTAGAAATCTAGACGCACCCTAGCGGCAGCAAATCTAATCTGCCCTCGAGTGTCGTCTAGTAACTCTCAATACCCATCTGAGCTGTAAACGCCAAACTCTTGACGAGCCAATCACATCGTGTATAGAGTCGGTGGGCGGGGCCATAATGACGACGGCCGAGTTGCGTTTGCGTGCTCCTAGTAAACACAGAAACTGGCGAACGGCGGCGGTCTCTCGAATCAGCTCTGACCGCGACTCTGGAAGACTTGGAGTTAAGCTTTTCTCTGAGAAAAGAACAAAGAACGGCACTGAAGTCATTCTTAAGAAGGGAAGATGTGTTCTGAGTTTTGCCGACCGGACACAGCGAATGTTTAATCTGTCAGCTAGCTCTGCTTCACCTTCGTTGCTCTGGTTGGTTGTAGCGCTATCCTATCGCGGGCAGAGGGAGTTTGAAAGACAGCCGTTTATCCGCCCCTCGGATTGAGCCGTCAATGGTGAGTTTCCAGACCAAACATCTTGATGTGGGTCTGGCTTGTCAGGCTACCAGTTTATAAAAAGATTTAATGATTTCAACCACTGATCTTTAACACATACTGTACTGTCCACAGGTCTGAGAACATATTGAAAATATGTGAAGAAGAATCTAGTTTAATGCTGGAAATATACAGAAAGGTTTAAGATTAAAAAATAAATAAATAAAACAAAGTCGACCGATATAAGATTTTACCATATCGGCCATTTTGGCTGTCGGCCATTTTGAATGATGCGCTAAAATGTATTTTAAAATGTATTTAAATGTATTTCTGTATTTTATGAACGCATGAATGAATTGTTACGAAACTTGGTATGGGTCATCACCACAATGCCCTGAAGTAGCCTGAGAAGTTTCAAAACAGCACCACCTAGTGGGGATTTTTTTTCTTCAGACTTTGGGTGTGAGGGAACAATTTTGATGGGAGTAACTTTTTTGGTGTTCTGAATCCTTGTCGAGTCCAACGATACCAGACTTGCCAGGTTTCGGCATATGGCAGCGCATATTGCGCAGCGTTGTAATTTAGCGCTTAAAAAACATTTGCTGATATCTTTGAAACCGCTAGTCCGATTGAGACTAAACCAGCGCCAGAAGTTCGGAAACATAGGTTGATAGCTATACGCTAATGCCCAAATCTCAAAATATTGATAGTAAGGGGTAGTAAAAGCCAATCAAAGTCAGGTGTCAGGTCATTTTTTACGTGTTTTTTCATATAAATGTCTATAACTCCAAAACAAAATGAGATATTTTCACCAAACTTGACACATATATATGGGCTCAGTATGAGGACACATAAAATAATTGGTGGGATTGTGCCTCTTGGTGGCGCTATAATAAAACAAAACATGAAATTCCCATTGACTTTAATGCAGTATTATGGTTTAAAATGCTAATGCTATAATTTACGAATGCATTAGTGTATCGTCACAAAACTCAGTATGTGTCTTCAGCTCTATGTCCCGTAGGTACTCAAAATGTTTCGGGGTAGCACCAACTTGTGGTCAAAAGTTGTAGTAAAATGTACAGAAATGCAAATAACTTTTGATTAAATTAGCTTATTGTAATGAAACTGGTCATAATACATTCAATCGCTCATGCCGAGAACATGGATACCAATTTTGCAAAACTATCTTTCCTCCATCTTGTTATTTGTTAAAAACCTAGGCCTACTTTTTCAAACACCTCCAAGACCGTTTGTCCGATTTTCACTAAAATTTAACCGTATCATCTTCACACCATGCCGACAAATAGTTATGGATTTCGTGTTGATAGACAAAAAAAAAATTTCATATACCACAGCAACAGAGTTGAGCCATGATGCAAAAATGACTCTTGAGGCTGTATCTCTGCAATGCTTTGACATATTGAAGCCAAACTTTGCATGTGTCATTGTCTCCTCAATCTGACTATACCACATCAGTTTCGTAACAGTGCCACCTATTGGTCGAAAGTGATAAACCATTAAACCATTATTTACTGTATTTAAAATTGTACTGCTATTTTGCCTAAAATCAACCTAATAGGTCCTTAATGGCTCATTGTTGCAGTTGGTTTGAGACTTCCAGCCATGCTGGCATGTCTTGTCTTCTTCTTTGCACTTGGCCCCGATAATGGCTGCTTGCAGCTATATCTTTTATTTGATTTTACCTTATTTGCATTGACTTAATTTGGTTTAAAAAGCACCTTTAGCATCTTTGTTTTCTTTGTTTTTTCGCTGCACTAAACATTGATTTAACATTATGGAACAATGTATTTATATACTTTTTTAAATTATTTAATTTAATTTAACTGGTAAAGACTTTTTTCCTTTACACTGAATTTAAAAACAAATGCTGATTTAAGCAAATTATTTGTTTGGATTGCTGAATGTGCGTTGATTGTGTTGTTTGGATTGCAGAACATGCAGTTGTTAAAGTTCATGTACATTTTTACATAGCTTCAACCTAATTTTATTTCCCATTAATTTCAGATTGCAAACTTGTTTTCATTGGCCAAAAGCCAATTTGGCCTATTAAATACCAAATAAACATCTTGTTCATGTATACTTTCTTTCTTTATTGTTTGTTGCTTAAAATAAAATGAAATCGGAAATCAGTATCGGAATCGGCCAGTTTGCTTGAATAAAATCGGTATCAGAATTGGCCATGTAAAATCATGATCGGTGCATCCCTACTTATTATTCCTAATATCCTTAAAAAATTAGAAAGTAATTTATGACAGAACTGGTGGATGAACCGTCCATTTAAGTTACTTCAACAGGCCCATTCTAAACCAATTAAATCTATCTTTTCAGGCCTGCTGGTTCAAATTATACTCAACACATACTCATCCGCTGAATGCTAAATGGCCTGTGTCTGACGTGGCAGTCAAAGGAACTGAGATTGTGCATGTATATAGCAGGGGCGTGCAGACCATATAAGCTCTGAATGCTCTGTGCACTCAATCCACTTCAGAGAATGAGTTTGTGGACCCGCTAATTAATATTAATCCTAAATGACTGTAAAATGCCTGTAACAACGACGAATGTAAATTTCTTCAAATCTGTGTCAGTTGCGGAGTGTTTCGGGTACGTGCTTCCACAACCGTTGTTATGCATCGTCATATTTGTTCCACGTTCTCATTGCTTTGCTGATAAATGTGGGATTTTAATGCGCAGGGAAAGCTGTCCATGAATTGCTCGGCCAAGCAGAAAAAGTGCTGTTGCTGCCAGATCTCGAGCACAGAAATTCACGTTGTGTTTGATACAAAACTAAGCAAAGAAAAATGTCATAACTGAAACTATTTTTACAGCATTTCACTCTCTCCATAAGGAAATGCATTTGTTTGACGAAGCTATCCAATGTTGTTAATCAATAGTATGCGTTTGTTATCAGTTCATCGATTTTTAATTCATCAATTCAAAGTTTGATTTCAATTCAAAGAAAGATAAGACAATTCTTCACCGATTTAAATGAACAACCATCTGAAACTCACTAACAGTATGATATTATCAATAAACACAACATAAAATTATGCAGCAACTTTTCTGACCCTGCAATGACCATGAAACCAACCCAAAAAAACTCCTTTAAAGAGCATCTAAATAAGCAGAAATGTATTTAAATTCATTTATCTGCAGTTTAACAATATAGTTTAAGTAAATACATGAGAGAAAGCATCAAAAATAACTACCTGATTGAAAATAGAATCCAATAATCTTCTTGATAGGCTCACGGTTTACCCTATTTAACCTTGGCTCTGCGTCCAGACACATTCAACAGTAAGAGTTAAGTTATGTGTCCCAGCATGCTCAGCATTAAAGACCCCTCTCTGAAACACGCCATTCAAAGTGAAAAATAATTAACACGTTTGACCTTAACAAGCAAACACATCCTTCAATATGCAAGATTGCATGAAAACAAGATTTTTTTTTTCTTACCCCATTGGCAGATTATTTTGCTTAATTTTGAGTATTTTTTTTCCCCAAAACAAGACAATAATTTTTTACATGTCTAGTAAATGTTTCTTAATGCAATAATTTTTAGATATTTAGACTTGAAACAAGACAAAAATACTAAGTAAGAATGCTTCTTTTTTTTTTTTTTTTTTGCAGTGCAGTCTTTACTAACATGGAAGTTCCCCATCCTTCCTCCCCTTCTCTGGAACCTCTGGAGTTAACTTTACTTTTAGTTTAACTTCAACTTAACTTTTTTTTTTACTGTTCCTGTGGTGTTGAGCAACTACAATTACTGTCAATCCTATACTTTTATATTATAATTTATTTAAAGTGAATAAATTGTAATGAAAAATAAATAAAGTAAAATAGGCTAGCTAAAGTAAATTGTAAGTGGAAGTGGAATCGTAATTATGTCAGTTCATTGAATATTTAAAATATTATGTTAAAAATACACATTGGTTGGCCAATTCATGAGCATACATCAGCATTTACACATGTTTAGGGAAATAGGGCATTATTAATATACCATGTAAGCTGCTATGTGCTAGAAATGGGTAAACCACTATCTGCCCATCTGCCCGTGGGGCGGGCCGCACCGCCGCGCCAGGCAGTGTCCCACATTGTCCCCCCGAAACATACTCTTTGTCCCCCCTTGGGCTTATTAGCAGGTGGTCACCCTATCTGCTAATGTTACACAAACCATGTCTCAGAGTAAGACAGCTGCCTTGAAAATTAGTATGTTTTGAACATCATAGAAAGCTAGTATGGAAAGTTCACGCCTCGTACAGTGCGCAAATATTCACACAAAATTATGTCAAAATGCCTGTTTTGCAGATTATCATCGTAAAAACATAGTTGGTTATATCTTAAGTGAATTTAACACGAGATTACAAATTTAAAGACTCTTGGGAGATATGAAGGATGCAACACTACTCTATAGATACTCAAGATTAACTGTGTGTTATGTACACTATAAAAACAAGTTCTTAAAATTCATATCTTAGTTTATTTTCCTTAGTAATTATCATTTGAGTCCATTAATTAATGAACTGATGTGTTGATGTCATAGGCAAATAATGCACTTGAAAACTTTTAAACATTTAAACTAATAACCGTTCCTACTCACCCAGCTGAATGAAACTAAAGATTCAGCATCAATCTCATCTCCAAATCATTACGGCTAACCCCATCACCTCTGTGGGCCGCTCAAGCCTTCATTCTGTGCCCGCTTCTCATGTATAAAACACAGAGGTGCATTCAAGGTGCTTCTAATGAGCTCCACATGCTGCAGGGCCGGGAGGCCACGATCCCCACACAACCTCTAAAACAATGGTAGTCTGTTTGGCCAACGGAGAGCAAACAGAAAAAAGGGTGGTGGTAGGTTAGTGGTAAAGGCACTGGGCTGGCAAATTATTTTATATTTAACACCAGGTAAGAGCACCGGGAGAGGACTGCCTTATCCTCTATGCACTTAACCTGGCTATATTGATATTATGTGTGCGTGTGTGTGTGATGGGTAGGTTTAGGGGTAGGAGCAGTGTAGGGGGATAGAAAATACGGTTTGTACTGAATAAAAACCATTACGCCTATGGAATGTCACCATATGTCACAAAAACAAACGTGTGTGTGTGTTCAATACATTGTAATTTAGTGGTAAAATATATTAGTTTCCAAAATTGTCGATGTGAGAGTCAAGGCATGAAAGTGCACCTTCACTTCAATTTGACTTTAAACAGAGTAATAAGCTTGATGGACAGAGAGAGAGAAAAAAAAAAAAACCTTTCCGGGAACAAACACGTCACAATATTCCTCATCTAAATAATTAATATGCAGAAAAAAGGGGCGGGGCGGAGCAGGGCCTGCTTGAGTTAATTAGTAGTGTGTTGATACTCATGGTTAAGGGGTTGGACATTTCCCAAACATGCCCAAACGCTTGTCCAATCACAACACACTGCTCTAGTCGACCAATCAGAGCACATCGTGCTTTTCAGAAGTACGGGCTTCATAGAGACGTCATATCGTAGTGAAATGTCATATCGTAGTTATTCATCTGCATTTTATGCAACATGTACTCACTCCCAACTCATCACATATTAATTCTTGGTTAAGACGATCTTGATATCTATTTTCTACGTGCAGTTACTCCATTTATGAGTATGGCGCTTTCCGCGCTTGCGCAGACTAAAGCCAGAACGTGCGAATGTCACAGTCAGACAGTCGGACGTAGTGGTGTACAAGAGGTAAAAACGATATAAATACTGTTGGTTTTCTCACACAAAGCGCTCGTTTCGTGTCTTAGGCCGTCAGTGTGTACTTACGATGGGGGATTGTTTCATTTGGACTTCTCTGTGTGTGCTCTTTGAGGTGGTGACCATAGACCGGCATTATGTGAGGCACAGACAAGAACGGTTTGACATAAAATGATCAAAATTGAAACTACTGGGGAAACAAATACTCCTACATCTTGGATGCCCATGATGTAAGCTAAAACATATCCAAATTTAATTTCAAAGTGAACTATCCTTTTAAACTACTTACATTTAAACACCACACCTACGTTTGCCTGTATATCTGGCGGTGGTGCCGTTTTTCATATAATATAAATATAAATATATGACGGTTTGCCCCTCATGCACACTCCGAAATCCTGTGAAAGAAGGACGCATTCGAAGGCCGCATTTCGAGTGTCCTACTCACTTTTTTTAAAAAATGAGACGGCCTCATGATGCATGCAGCCTTCAAATTCAACCTCCGGATGACGCAGCTTTCTAAAATGCCACAGCTATTTTTACATGTTGGTCTGTCTGTATTTTGTTTTCCTATGTACTTCCTGTTTTAAGTTTAGTCACATGTTCCTTTGTTCTTAGTTTCCCGCCACTGTTTAGTCCCCTCGTTAATTAAGTTCTGTCAGCTGTGTGACCGCTCCCCTTTGTTAGTTCAGTTATCAGTGTGTGTATTTAAGTTCCTCGTGTTCAGCCCTTCGTTGTCCGGTCTTTATGTTAGTAATGTTATCTTGATGTTAATGTTACATCAAAGTGTTAGATGTTCTGTTTGAAGTCTGTCTTGAATAAAACCCCATTTAGCTTGGAAGTCTTGCATCTCTCCTTCTCTGCTTCATCTGACACACGTAACAGACGTCAGCGCCATAGTCGGACCTCCGGAGGCTTCACTTTCTTCAGCGGAAACGAATGAAGTCACGTCGTCCGTATTTTTTTACGGCCTATGTATCAGACTTTGTATTCTGACTAGAATCTGAGTATGACGACGTCAGGCTAGTGAAATTTACCTGTCTGTCAAAAAATGACCAAAGCATCAATATGTGATGAGTTGAGTGTGGAAAGTGTTATGCCTGGTTCAGACTACACGATATTAGCCTGAATTTGGCATGATCTGTGTGACGTAAGGTGTCGTAGGGTTTCGTAAACGATAATGGACGTCGGGATGCAAGAATCGATCGTTTCATCTCGTATAGTGTGTCATAGTATACGACAACTGAATCCGTGTCTGCGATAGTTCACGACGTCATGACAGAAAGACTAGCATGTTTAATTATTTTTGCGATCCGTCACGACGGGTTCTGTCACGTGTGACGCTGACCAACCGGAGCACAGACAGTTTCCGTACACAGCTTTCAAACACGGCGAAACGCATGAGAGATGACGGAGCGGCTAACTTTAGATGGAATTATAAAACGGAGGAAAGGTTCGTGGAGCTGTGGCAATAGTATTACTGCCTGTATGATGTGTCATCGACGGACTACCACAACTAGGGGTGCACCGATCCGACTTTTTCAGTCCCCATACCGATACCGATGCCTGGGCTTTGTGTATCTGTCAATACCCGATACCGATCCGATACTATTGTTAAATTAATAATAAACTGTACACCTTCCTTGAAGAGACTAAAGGCACCAGACTTTACTAAATAAAGATAATAAGACAAAATACCAGATGTATGCAAAGTGTTGAATTCTTATTTATTTAAAAAACAATTGTGCATTCAATGTGACATATTTTAAATCTGCATATTAGTGATATTTTACCTTTATAAAGAGCATTTTCCCCTAATCTTATTAAATATAAGCTACGCTTCAGGTTTTATTTTATATTCTTAAATTTGATCAATACATTAAATTTAAATAAGACACTATAGGGATGTTACCAATCAAATTAAATTATTTACCCAGAAAAATTACTACTGCATTAAATGATGTTATGAGATTTGTATTTTTGAATAAACAAAATAAATGTTGAAAAATATAGGAAACTGAACCACCAGTAGGTGAGTCTTAATGAGTGAGTCATCGAGTCATTAATTCAAATGATTCATTCAAACGACTGATTCCTTTAAGAATAAGGCAGTCATTTACGAACAGGTTATTGAATCTTTGATCCAGCCACTGAATCAATCAAAACACGTGAGATGTGTTATGGTTCTGCTGTTTGGAACTTTGTTGCTTGGAATCTTTGTTTGGAACTATTTTCGCAGCTGAAATAGAAAAAAGAGACTCAATATTGCATCTAAAATGTAAGTCACTATAATGTTAATGATTGTTTATGGAGCTGTCATAGGAAATCAGTGACATTTTCAGTCGTGATGGTATTCAGGGAAACAGCACATTTGGTTGTGTGATGTTGTTTAACTGTTTCATATGTTATAAAGATAAAAACGTAACATTTTTAATGTTTACCGCAATTACTATGTGTAAGTGGTGCTTTTTTGATTTCTCCTCAAGATGCGCGAGCGTCAACAGCGCGTTGTTACCGTCAGTTCATTACATTAGCATTATCCACTATCAGTCACTTACACTAAATTAATCCTTTGCATCCTGCAAAGTTAGCTGCTGGGCTGTATTTGTCCACTCCTTTAGTTTTACTGAGCTGCAGGAATGCAACGTGCTCCTTAACATGGTGTTTCTGGATTAAATTGGTAGTATTATTGCCGACAGATGAACTAGTTGGCGTGGCAAGCATAAAATATCTCTACACATCCGACTCTCTGGCTCGCTCCATGTTGCTTCGAGCACGCGACACACGTGAAGCTGACGAATGACATAGGGTTCTGCTGCGATTAAAAAAAACAAAACAAAAAAACACCTGGATCGGCCTGTGGATCTGTTCATTTTTCCGATCCCCGCTTTGTCGTCAGTATCGCGGCCGATATCCGATCCTAATATCGGATCGGTGCACCCCTAACCACAACCACATAAGAAAAATGCTGGGGAACTATAGCGGAAGCCCTTCAGGAACCCGGCGAGTAACGTTACTGGAATGTAAGCTTAAAAGATGTTTTACAAATACGTTGTGGTGGCAAACTTTTAATATTTATATTTAAATTTAATATATTCATTAATAATTTATATTTAAATATTTAATATAAAAAGAAAAAATTTTTACCTCATGTTCTCTTTGGAGGATTGACAGCCCATGTCCTCTTCCAGCAAGCCAGGAACATGTTTTTTGTTGGGTTTTCTTTCTATTTTTGCGCTTTTCTAAACATAAAACAGCCAAAACACGCTGCTTCAGACATTGTTTGTTTACACTCTTGTTTCTTAAAGTCAATGACATCACGCACGTCGTGACAACAAGATGATGATTGGTCGAGTAGCAACGTGTAGTTTGACATGTTTCTAGTCCAGGACACGACAAGATTTTAGGAGTAAAAATCACGTAATCTGACACAGTAACTATCGTAACAGACAAAAATATCTTGTAGTCTGAACCAGACATTACTTGCATGAACGCAATTGGCTAGCATCTGCTCTCATGTATTTAAATAGGGCGATCTGATTGGATATTTGCATAGAGGTGATCTGCGCTGGTGCTTGAAAAATGTTGAAATCTTCAACTTCTGCCGCTTGCAACGCGAGAACCCATAATTCAGTTCGGCAACACATGACGTCATCTAGCCAAAGTAAATGAGAAGCGTTAACTAGGTATGCACCAATACCATTTTTCCAGAACCAAAACGATATTAAACATTTTGAGTGTCGGCCGATACCAATGCAATTTTGTTTAAAATTTCTTTGTATAATTTCTATACCTCAGTGTGTTGAACTGATAATAACACATAACTTCATTATAAAGGAAAACAACAAATAACAAAAATAATCACAATCTTTGACAAACTAGATTAGTGGATAATTCAGCAGCAAAATTACTCTAGAAAAATGATGAGTGCACAATAATTTTACAAAATCTAAACATTTAGAGGGAAAAAAATAAAAAAACAATAAGTGTAGCTCGAAATCTGGTAAAATGTTACACGTTGTTGTAAAAATACATTAATGAAAATCAAGAAGATATATTTATAGAAATAGGGCCTATATACTAAAATGATTCATGTACTTTAAATGTATCTTTCACAGTGCAAAAGTATTAAAAAGTCTCTTTTAACAGTTTAACATTTCTGATACCGTGTGTGAAGAACAATAATCTCTAGTCCAGTGTTGTTATAACAGACACCCGGGATAAAGTTACATGATTTACAGCAAACTCCAGCAAGATAAAGTCAAGTTATGCAATACCATAGACCGTTATCACTCAATCATCTTGGAGAGATGCATCATGCTGACTGTCGTGACCGAACAAGACATGCAGTTTAAAGCTGAATGGAGAACGACTGACAGATACTGAGCGTTGGATCGGTGTTATCGTTAACGCCAATGCCGTGTGTGAATGCAGCGTTAGTCGCATCTGACTTGATGTTAACACAGTTCACCCAACAACAACAAACATAGATAATCATTTTCTCACCCTCAATTTGTTCCAGCCAAACCTGTATGTTTTTCCTTCTTCTGTTTGCTCACCAACAAAAAATCTTCTTATGGGTAAATAATGACAGAATTTTTCATTTTTGTGTCCTTTCTCTTTAACATGCAGCTGCTCAGGATATGCAAAGCTTACTAAATGTCACCGAGAAACAAGAATGGGAAGTTCTCATATCTGGTTAAATTCACGGTCTAAGTAAAACCTTAACTGCCACATTATTATCTCCCAAAACCATTTACAGCCTTTTATCAGCAGGGCCACAAGTACATGGTGTGCTGAATAAATTATTTGCTTGGGTTAAAAGGCTTAGACTTCTGAAATTTGACATCAGGAGCAAAACAAAACCATGTCCGCATGCCTCGTAACCATAACATTACGTGAATGACTATTGCCCAAATCTCTCAAAGTGTGTACTGTAAATGTGTGATTGCAACATTAACTCCTGATCTAAGGCGTAGAAACTGAAACATTTTCATCCACATGACACATGTCAATCAAAATCCCACATGTCTACACATCAACACTTCAGAGGCAGATGTCATCCGAGCAATAATGAGGATTTAAAAGCGTTCTGAGGAGGAACCACCTCAAGCATCCTCACTGCAAACATAGCACTGTGAGACCGCCTTTCTAGACATTGATCAACAACTTCATAATGCGATTTGAAATGCCTTTAATATTGTGAAAGAGCTGCTAATCGTTACTGAATAATTTGAGATGTTCTCTAAATCTTAGCCAGACGATCAGACTGATGCAATCGGTCAAAGGAAGGAAGACGCCTTGTGTAACAAACATTGTGCAAGGTCATGTGAAAAAAGACTTTCTGAAGTAAAAAAATTCCTCGTCTGATATCCACTTATTACGCAAAACATTTATTTTCTTCTTTTTTTTGTAAATATGCGAGATATAATTATAAGCCTAAATAATTAGCCATAATAAGTAAATAACTAGAAAAATAAAGTGCAGTAAAGGGGGAAACTATTTGTGCTACAAACCAGTGAGTTAATTATCCAAGCTTGTTTCCAACACTGAATTAAATATAAATGAATAAAGGTAACTGTGACTTTTTATCTCACAATTATGACTAGTAGACTTGTAGTTTTGAATTGTCACAAATCTGTTTTTTTTAGGGCTGTAACGATACACCAAACCCACGATTCGGTTCGTATCACGATTTTTGACCCACGGTACGATACAAACCTCGATATGGGGGGGACAAAACAGTTTTATTCTGTACAGTATTCTGTAGCCTATTTTGCCGTCAATACCATATATCTGTATGGTCAATAGGCTACTGCCAACGTTTTCTTTGCGGTATCAATAGGCAATATATATTTAACATGAAGTATAGGGCCTCCTGTACATCAATACCAACAGAAGCGCCGCGTCAGACACGCTTCTGGTGTGCAAAGAAAGAGAAAACGCCACGCAGCCGCCCCGCGGATGACACGCAACAGAAACCCCACACTCACACCACGTTGCCAGCCGGTTGGGGAAGCTTCTTGAAACACTTACGGCAAATTGTGTGGGTCTTGTCAACTAGACGATTGCCATCCTTGTTCTCCACCGGGTAGCTGAAATGTTGCCATTCTGCTGACTTAAAAGTTGGACCTGGACAGGAAGGATAATTCTGGGAGTTGGAAGGGTGTGTCGCGATTCTGCCTTCTCACATCGCGATACAGGTTCGTGGATCTGCGTATTGCGATTTCGATTTCATATCGCATATCGTTACAGCCCTAGTTTTTTTGTTTTGTTTTTTTGACTAAATAACAATTTATGAGTTTATATCTCACAATTATAAGAAAAGAAGAATTGTGAGATATAAACTTGCAATTGCAAGAGAAAAAAAAGGTCAGAATAGAAAGATAAAAAGTTTACATTTTATTCCGAGGTAGAAACAAGCTTCCATAGTTTATGAATACCATAATTAATTTAAATCAGAGGCAGACAGTAGTGAAACATTTTTACTTTCTATTTCTAATCAAGTACATTTTTCAAGTGTCTGTACTTTTCAAGTATATATATATATATATACACACACACACATTTTGTGCTTATCCACTATGACTGATAATAATATTATGATTATTATTATTGCTAATAATAATATTATAATATATATGTAATATATATAATAAATATATATAATATTTAACAAAATAAATTATTTGTAATAATAATTGTAATTCAAAATAAATGCATTATTAAAAATAAAAAAATAAGTATTTAAGAATAAATATAATAATAATAATAATAATAATAATAAATTATTATTATTATTATTATTATTATTGTTGTTGTTGTTGTTGTTGTTGTTGTTGTTATTTTACAGATTTTGTTTTTAACTGCAGTTAAAACAGGAAACCACCTGTTAACACGCAGGCAGCCTATGGCTAAAAATCACTAGAAATGTCTAAGGATTAATTATAAAATATTGTATTATTATTATTATTATTATTATTATTATTATTATTATTATTATTATTATTATTATAAAAATCTGTGATATAAATGTAAAAAAAAAAAATCAGGAGGTATGCAAAATCAAGAGAAAAAAAAATCACGAACGCTGGGCATGCATTTGTTTAATTAAAATCCCAGCCTTTACGCTTTCATAAACACACATAAGCCAAATCACGGTTCGATTTTGATTAATCATGCAGCCCTATTGTACTTTTTACTGCATTACGTTTCATATTAAATATAAGTTAATACTTACTCATATTAAAATTGTAAAAGTAATTCAAAGTTTCTCTTGTGTACAAGTAAGAAAGTACTACATTTTTAATGTATTTAAAGGTCCACTATGTAAAAAAAAAAAATCTGTAAAATATCCAAAACCCACTAGGCCAGTGTAATATATTTTGTTCAGTAGAATTCCTACAATACCCCAAATGTTTCCAACTATTTGAAAACATGGCCCAAGAGACTGCGCTCAAACTTGCCGTCATCGAACTACACCTTTGTTTTGAATAGGCGAGCTCTAGCGGACGGAAAATATACATAGTGCAACTTTAAGTATTAATGGTAAAATAAACTTTTATTTATGAAACATAGTGCAGTAAAAAGTATGACATTATGCTTTGGAGTGTTGTGAAGTAAAAGTTTTCCACAGAAAAACACTGATAAAGTACACATGCTTTACATTTATGACAAAAAGAGTTACAAACCTTACATTCATTTGCATTTCTGTCAAACCAGCCTGTTTGTGTCACGGTTCTGTTATGTTTGGACTTTTACTTTGTTTGCTTCAGTCACATGTTTTCTTTGTTCCCACCACTTGTAAGTCCCTATGGTGACTGATTCGGATTCTGATTATTCATTCTGTTCAGCTGTGTCGTTAATTACTCGCAGTGTTATCGGCGTTTAATTCGTCCGTGTGTATGTGCGGTATTCCTGTGTTTGCCTTTTAGATTATCTGCTAAAGATTTACTTTGACATTAATCTTCAATGTCATGTCCCCATGTACAACCACCTGTTGTGACAGTTTGCAAATCACCTTTTACATTTGGCTTGCAAAATGCTAGAGTAAAAAAGAAGAAAAGGAGTAGTGTACCTGCTGAAAACTGAAGCTGGTCTAAGCTGGACTCTGGCTACAAAGTTAGACCGGATGAACAGTTGCTTGGCCCGGCTGTGATTGGGAGAGTAGGCCAGCATAACCCAGGTAAGACCAAAGAACATCTTAGTATGGTTTAATGATGTCTTGGCGGCTGGTTTTAAAGAGGTTTGGAGACCTTTTTTTTGGTGATAGGCCAGTCTGATTAGGCCTGATGAACAAGATTAGGCCTGTTGCGACTGCGTCGACGCTGATAATTAGTCGACATCAACATTTTTAGTCGACTGGGTAGGTTGGGAACAATATGAAATGTTATCAGTAGAACTACCAGTACTTTAAAAATGACAGCACTCTAATAAAAGCAGAATCTCTTCATTTGTGTTGATGTGTGCCAGCAGAAGTGAGGACGTGTGTAACATTTTCTTCCACCGTTCGCTAAACAGAAACACTTTCATTATAAAATAAATTATAAATTATAAAACTGAGACAGATCGTGGCATCAGTTTTGCAGATTATTGGGTCTGAATGGTCAAAAAATATGTACAAATGCACATCCTGGGCTGGCGAGTATTGAGGTTAACACAGTCGGGCATGTCTTTAGTAACGTACTGTAAATCCTCTAATATTGGCCTGTATTCCATTAGCGGCCGGGTCTTAAACATTGGTCGGTCTCGCTGTCACCGAAGGTAAATAAAGGCCGGTCTCTAATAGCGGCCGGGGCTATTATTAGAACCAACGTTTTTCTGGGCAGGCCTCAACATCAGGGGCGTAGCCAGAGGATGGGCAGGCCTCAACATCAGGGGCGTAGCCAGAGGATGGGCAGGCCTCAACATCAGGGGCGTAGCCAGAGGATGGGCAGGCCTCAACATCAGGGGCGTAGCCAGAGGATGGGCAGGCCTCAACATCAGGGGCGTAGCCAGAGGATGGGCAGGCCTCAACATCAGGGGCGTAGCCAGAGGATGGGCAGGCCTCAACATCAGGGGCGTAGCCAGAGGATGGGCAGGCCTCAACATCAGGGGCGTAGCCAGAGGATGGGCAGGCCTCAACATCAGGGGCGTAGCCAGAGGATGGGCAGGCCTCAACATCAGGGGCGTAGCCAGAGGATGGGCAGGCCTCAACATCAGGGGCGTAGCCAGAGGATGGGCAGGCCTCAACATCAGGGGCGTAGCCAGAGGATGGGCAGGCCTCAACATCAGGGGCGTAGCCAGAGGATGGGCAGGCCTCAACATCAGGGGCGTAGCCAGCGGATGGGCAGGCCTCAACATCAGGGGCGTAGCCAGAGGATGGGCAGGCCTAACATCAGGGGCGTAGCCAGAGGATGGGCAGGCCTCAACATCAGGGGCGTAGCCAGCGGACCGGCAGGCCTCAACATCAGGGTGCGTAGCCAGCGGACCAGCAGGCCTCAAAATCAGGGGGCGTAGCCAGCGGACCGGCAGGCCTCAACATCAGGGGCGTAGCCAGCCGACTGGCACGCCTCAACATCAGGGGCGTAGCCAGCGGACAGGCACGCCTCAACATCAGGGGCGTAGCCAGCGGACCGGCACGCCTCAACATCAGGGGCGTAGCCAGCGGACCGGCAGGCCTCAACATCAGGGGCGTAGCCAGCGGACCGGCAGGCCTCAAAATCAGGGGGCGTAGCCAGCGGACCGGCAGGCCTCAACATCAGGGGCGTAGCCAGCCGACTGGCACGCCTCAACATCAGGGGCGTAGCCAGCGGACAGGCAGGCCTCAACATCAGGGGCGTAGCCAGCGGACCGGCACGCCTCAACATCAGGGGCGTAGCCAGCGGACCGGCAGGCCTCAACATCAGGGGCGTAGCCAGCGGACCGGCAGGCCTCAACATCAGGGGCGTAGCCAGAGGATGGGCAGGCCTCAACATCAGGGGCGTAGCCAGCGGACTGGCAGGCCTCAACATCAGGGGCGTAGCCAGCGGACTGGCAGGCCTCAACATCAGGGGCGTAGCCAGCGGACTGGCAGGCCTCAACATCAGGGGCGTAGCCAGCGGACAGGCCTGACGGGCACAAGCCCGCCCACTATGATGACAGGCCCCCTCAGTTTATTATCATAATTACAAAATTATTATAACATCTCAAATACTGGAATAAATAAAAATAGTTTTTTTTACGGTCTTTTTTTTTTTTTTGCATGATGTTTGATTGACAGCTGTGTTAAGGCAATAGGCTCATGCTCGCGCCTGTGACTTCATGAAGTGTGTTTACCTATTCACTTAGCCTGTCATTTGCAGTTGTGTGATAAAGAAACAGCAGTGATACAAAATTCTATAAAATGGACTTTAAAAAAATCGCGTGGAAGAGAACAGGCCGCAAGTAACGTTAAGATTTTTCAATTGCCAGCACAAGGATGACAGACGCGCAGCGGAACATGAGGAGGACGAAGAGGAGCTGTGCAATGATGAACTTGTTGTAGAGGCTGGCGCGAGTGATGAGGAGTTTACAGGGAGAGATGAAGAGGAGGAGGAAACTGAGGAGGACGAGGATTAAACAGAATTGGAGGATTTTTTTATTGATATTTAATATAAAATATACGTTACAAAATAATTTGTACTCTAAAATTAATATGAAATCAAAGCCATATGTCTACTCAATTTGTGTTCCAAATTTGAAGTTGATATCACAAAAATTCTTGTTTCCATTAAATTTTGTTTAGGCGCTGTACCACAACAAGCCACCGGTTGTCATTGAAATTCCATAGATTTTTTTTTTGTTGTTGATTTTTTTAATGCAAATTCCTGTGTCAAATGTATATATTTTTATGCAAATATCACAAAACCGATTGCAAATATAGAACTGTGAGACCTCTCCGACGATATGTTTTGTCAAGATTAGAAAAAGTTTTTATTATAAAGTAGTTCAATAAATATAAAACATGATGACGCCACTTGGGGAGGAGCCGCTAGAATAATTTAGAGCACCGAAACGGTGGTAACCATGGTAACACAAGGTCCGATTTCAAAATGGTTTTCACAGCATGAATCTTGGATTCGTAAGCTTTCGAATGATAAATAGTTTGTTAACATTAAGTAACTACATGTGTTAACTATGGGTTTAGGGTAGGATTACGGGTTGGTTTAGGGTTAGTTGCATGGAAGTGTGCATTATTTAACTACATGTAACATATGTAAAACTGACACAGTAAAATTAGGTTTTACCATAAAGTGTTACCATTCACTATTAGCTAATCATCTACTACCATGTTTTTTTTCTTCTAAGAACTAATATATAATAATGAATGTGAATAATGCATAATTAATGCTAATTAAAGTGAAGATCATGGTGACTCATGGTGGATCCAAATCCATCGTAAGGAATTTCTATTCACAAAAACCTCACAAACATACAATGACTTCAGTCATTACTGGAGTGGTTTTCATTTTAGACTACTCATCCAAAAATGAGTCATTTCTTCTGAAGGATTTGGTAATACTTGGGCCATTACTAGTGGGTTATCATTATCTTCCCTTAATAATTAACTATACAGTAAGCATTATTCACAATCTTTATGAACAGTATACAGTAGATATGTGAGGAGGAGGCATGAAAATAGTAGTTATTAGGCTCATTAACTAATAGTGAACTACCTGATTGGAATAAGCACTAATACTTACTTATTCGTAGTTATCCAGTCTTATCAAGTTATCTAGACTGTGTAGTTACTTATTAATGATGGAACTTTATTTTTAAGTGTAATATGTAAATGACATTACTCTAAACTAAAGCAAAATCACATCACCAACTAACGGTTAGATATTGCAACATATGCCAACAACCCGTTAAAAATATTACATCTTATGTGATATTTGAGATATAAGAGGTCTGTTACAAGTACTCCGTCTCGGAAACAATGTAACATACGTTTTATGATATTAACATACGGTTACCCTGAAATCAAATGAACACCCTGATGTCGAAAACCATGTTAAGAGCAGCTCAAAAACCACATGTATAATTTTTAGTTTCAATTTGAGGCCATGTGGTGGTTATTCGGTAACAGTGAACTACATCAGTGAACTAACCACTATTGCTTACTAATTCGTAGTTTCTAGAGTGTTAATAGTGCGTTACTCATTTGTCCCTGACTGACTTTGCGTAGTTATGGGACATTATTCTTAAGTATAACATGTAAATGACAGACAGTACACTAAATCAAATCAACTTAGACACAACTTCATCGCCAACTAAAAGTTAGATACTACATGAACATCAGCCAACAACGCGCTTAAAATGATAAATTTTAGTTCTACGTGATATATGAGGTCTGTTACAATGTTACTCCGTCCGTTACATCGGAAACAATGTAACATTATATGATTGCAACATTATATTGCACTGGAAACAAATTAACGCACTGATGTTGCTAAGAGAAATGATGTCGAAAACAATGTTAAGAGCAGCTCAAAAATCACATTTATCATTTTATGTTTCAACTCGAGGCCATGGATGTCTCAAAAGTTGAACTGCCTGCAGGGTCTCATCGACATGGAGTAAGGCAGCGCACTAGATTCTGAGATAAACTTACTTGATGAGACATAAATCAACTTACCAGCATGCACGTGTCTAGATATAGTTAAAACGCAATGATAGTCCGTAAAGTGATCGCGGATTGTCCGGATTGTCCCCCCACCCTCTCCCCCAGATCAAGCGGGTAGTACAGTCACATCCTACGGGCAAAGTTGTGGTTTTCAGTGCGCGTGCACGGCGTCTTTGCTCTTCAAATGGGAGGCGCCGTTAGATGACTTCACTGCTCTGAGTGTCTCTTTAAAATGCCTGGGAATGAAATAATCGCTTCTTTAGGCTGCCAAAAACATGAATATCTTTCGCTCGCGGTTTTCGGGAAGCTCCTCCAGTGGGGTCTTCATACATCACTGCACTGCACAGACTGTACCCATGAAGACCATCCGCCGGCGCATGCGCACACGCGGACGACTGGTGTTGGATGTGCAAGAAAGTTGAGTGGTTTTATTAGTGTGATGCTGAAAACGGTACTGGATATATTACATTTTGTGATGGGCACGTTTGTTATTTTATTAATCGCTCTGTTGCTTCATGGATGGATGGATGGATGGATGGATGGATGGATGGATGGATGGATGGATAGATATGGATGGATTTTCATTGTTTTTAATATCTTGTTTTATGTTATAGATATACTAGATATATGATTGACATTTTTTGCTTTAAAAAAAAAAACAAGCAAAATGATCCACCTATGGTGTAACCTTGAAACAAGAAACAAGCTATTTTTCTTTCCCCATTGGCAGATCATTTTGCTTGTTTTTTTTAAACAAAAACTTATTTTTTTTGAGAGAGAGAGAGAGAGAGAGAGAGAGAGAGAGAGAGAGAGAGAGAGAGAGAGAGAGAGAGAGAGAGAGAGAGAGAGAGAGAGACTTTTTGACTTTTACAAACCCTTTTATTTTACATTATTAACAAAAAACAAAAAAAACATGAACACCTAATTCAAATACCATTAATATTACCATTAACACAATGTCATAGGCATTCATTTTACTTATCTAGGATATGTAGATATTTGGACTGGAAACAAGACAAAAATACTACATAACAAAAGCATTTCATTTTTTCTTTTCTTTTCTTTTTTTGTTTTATTTATTTATTTATTTATTTATTTTGCAGTCTAATCAATTTGATATCTTTTAATTTGGACACATTAATAAAATGAACTGTCCAAAGTTCCAAAAGCAGTAAATAAATTAGTTTTTTAATGAGAAAATAAGTTTCAGACTGTTGTAAAGTTGTTGTAGTCTAAAAACTCTATCTGTAAACAAAATAAATTACCTAAAAAAATTAACGTTAAGAAAAAAAGCACAAAAGTATTATCAAAATGCTGTACATTATACTTAACTAAAGATATGTTCACATTCCCATTATTCACACAAACAAACCAAGAGAGGACTTACCGTGTTCATGTGAGAAATACTCTTATCAGCCTTCAGTCCTTAAAAACTGAACAGACAAGGCTATTTGAGTAATATTGATTTATTTAGTTAATAAATGATTTGATGTAAAAAAAAAAAAAAAAAAAGGAGATACTATCAAGGGTGGTTTGCCAACATTATTGCATAAGCATTAAGTCTGGGAAAACCAACCTCTTTATAAATAATATCCAGAGTACAATCATTTCTTCCATGCTGAACACGACTATAATAACAAGTCATCTTCAGTGGTTTCACTTCAGCAGGACGCCATCTGGCAATATCAAACTTGGGTTGCAAAAAATATTATTAATCAATTTAAAGTATTCTCATCATCAGTCTGGCCTTGCTTAAGAGACCCAAAGTTAAAAGTCCATGGATTGATCCATCTCTCTCCCTCTCTTTCACTGACCATTATGGATGGAGTGAATTTCTATTGTGAAAGATAAAGAGGTGAACTGTTGCCAGCAAAGGTCTTAAAGGGATAGCTTTATATATACAACATGAGCATTGTATCAGAGTGGGCTTAATTTTAAATGCAACATAATCTGGTTTAATCCCCAACAAGCCAGCTCTTTCTAAGTAAGTGCGTGGTGTTTCTCTCAGATCATCTGAGGTTTTGCAATTATGCACACTTACTCTTCAGCTTCTCTGATTTCAGCTGTGGACCCGCAGGGCAGCTGACTAAGACAAGTGTATACAGTAGTATTTACAATTGTCCAAATGGGATATAAAACAGCATATTTTTCGAGCAATTGAACGTGAGCTTTATTGAAACTGTATTGAACGCTTGAAGACATATTTGCCAGTGGGGATTATGACATATGACGTGTTATTTGCCAAGAACATTTAATCATAGCTTTGCAGTTTCTTTGAGGTGTCCTGTTGGTTTACATGGCACATCCAACAGTGGCTTAAAACGCGTCTGAAAGCATTGCAATGCCAGTGAAACATCTTCCTCAAAGCACACAAACAAACGCAACCATGAGCTCTCTGCGGTTAAGATAATATCTGCATATAAAACACTCATAATGCTGATGAGATTCTTCATTACAGTAAATGCCAATCATTTCATTTATACACTTGGAGCTGTTGGAGATGTCTTCTGTGCACGTGTGTAGGCGTGGGTGTATTTGAATATGAGAATAATTTTTGTAGGGTATATTGCATAAGCATTTTCTCTAATCTGACTTTGACCTAAAATCAGAGAGGGAAACATATGTCTCATCATGCTTGAGCTTATGTACTGTGACTTTCTATTGCCATCTAGGGCTCATTTCACAACACAATCATACAAGGGTTAGTTCACCCAAAAATGAAATGTCTGTCATTAACTCCTCACCCTAATGTCGTTCCACACCCGTAAGACCTCTGTTCATCTTCACACACAGTTTAAGATATTTTATATTTAGTTTTTGGACCCAAATGTATTTTGGATGCTTCAAGAGACTCTAATTAACCCACTGATGTCTCATATGGACTACTGTGATGATGTTTTTATTCCCTTTCTGGACATGGACAGTATAGTGTGCATACACTTAGATACGCTCTCGGACTAAATATAAAATATCTTAAACTGTGTGTGAAGATGAATGGAGGTCTTCCGGGTGTGGGACGACATTAGGATGAGGAGTTAATGACAGACATTTCCTTTTTGGGTGAACTAACCCTTTTAAAGTGGAAAACAAAAGGAGGAGATATGGTACAACTTGGATTAGATGTCACTTCTCAGAAGTGGAGGATATCGTCATTGCCGTGAATACAGTGAATGAGTGTCTCAGCTGTGTGACTGAGACGCATTGCTGGGATTTTCCTTCACACACATGTCCTTCAAATCTGGAGGGGAAAAAAAGAAACATGTTGAGAATCTGTATTTTGTTTCCAGACGTGAGAAAACATCTACAAGAGTCTACCAAAAGGAGTGTGGGAAAGTTTGAAATGTCAACATTCCCGTCTGGAGTACAGACATTATGCGTTATCTCTGATGGGAGAACTGTGGCAAAGCAAACAGAAGAACAAACAGGAGGAATACAAATTGTGCACACAAAAAAATCATTTGTGGCACTGTTAAAAGTAAAGCGGGACACCTTAGGAGACATGCTAAAACTTTTAGTTAATAGACTATTGTAAGAAACTTGCACATGATTATGGATTACTTGCATGGTACTTTGTTTGTCCTGTTTGGAACTGGACATCCCCATTATAAAAAGACATTCAGCGAATCTCCTCTTGTTTCATAAATCTGATTTAATATCTGTTAATATGCTTTGTATATTATGACGGGAACACTGTGTCTATTGACACTGATGACAGTCAGTATATGGGTTGCGGTACATTAGGAATCAATGAGCTGCAGTGGCGAGCTGTCAGTAGGGATCATAGGCCGTAAAAAAATATGGATGCCGCGACTTCATCCATTTCTGCTGAGCAGAGTTGAAGCTTTCGGACGGCCTGCACGGCGCTGATATCTTGGGACCGGAGTCTGCCCAGTAGAGAGCAGGAAGTAGAGCAGGAAGTACAGCTGCGATATCAAAAGCCCGGCCAGACTCTCACAGATGCAGAACCATAGATATCCATAATAAAGGCTGGATGTCTTACGGCAGAGTCATCACCGTCTTGTCACAGGCAAGCTTTGTGTTGGGCTCTGTGGAACCTGATGTAAGATGAGTGATCTGTACGAACATAAATACTCTTATCTCGCTGAAATCTTGACGGATTTACAAATCGTTTGGTTTCTTACAAACGTTATTAACATGGCTACAAATCTGGGTGCTTTAACACGTTAAAATTGCAGCTTTTCGTTTTGATAAACGACTTAATCGTGCAGCTTGTGTTACACGGCTAACTTATGTGCAAGTTATCAAGGCTGAGACCACAATCGAGCTGTTCAATTATATAGGTTTTACTGACACTAATAACGATTTTATGACAACCAATGTTTTGTCTAGTTTAAATAAACTTAGTTTGCATGTTTTTTTTTTGTAAAAAAAAAATTTAAATACACATTATTTTATTATAATAGTGATATTCTTATTATAAAAGTGTGTGTATATCTATGTAAGAAATCTCAGTTAATTAGCACAGTACACAGTTTTGTTTTTTTTGTTTTTTTGGACAAACAAACAAAAATGAATGGATAGTTAAGCGCTAGTATTTATTGGTCAGGTGCAATTGGAAGAGATGTGTCTTAAGATGTTTTTTTTTAAATGGCTACAGACTCGGTAGCCCGAATTGAGATCGGCAGGTCATTCCACCAGGTGGAAACGGTCCAGGAAAATCTCCGTGAGAGCGATTTCATGCCCCCGAGGCGTCGCTCACTCGCAGAACGCAAGCTTCTGGAGGGTGTGTAAGTCTGAACAAGAATATATACAATATATAGAACAATATTCTGAGCTGTATTTGTGTGCATGTACATATATATATATATACACACACACACTTGTCCGAAATCGTGAACTCTCTTGAGCAGGTACTTCTTTTGAATAAGTGCTTACTTCACGACCGCTAAAAGAGTATTTTCTATATAGTATGAATATGTCGTATGAATGCAGGACAGACAATTTACTTTCGCCATGTTGTCGCTTCACAGTCATTGGTAAATCCTCTCCCGTGGCCTCATGGGATAGTAAATTGTCCATTACATGAAGTAGTAGGTCATAGCAAAAACTTTGTGCCTACTCTGAGTACTGGGAATTCACACATACTGATTTTGTCACATACTGCTCTTCGCCTACTTTATAGTAAGGAAGTATGTGATTTCAGATGCAGCCACAGTCTTGGCATCACAGCTCATTGTTCATGGTTGATGTGTCTTGTTATCTTCTTGTTGTTTTGTCTAGTTGAATGTAACTCTGTTCTTCTGTAAGGTTGTTTTGTGCTGCTGGTTCACAGCCATTTTTATATTATTATGTATTCTCATCGTGTCCAGAGCTTTGATTACATTTGGACTGTTTTGCAAAGTAATAAGGTGTGTTCAGGATCACTACAACCTCAACTCACCTGAGCGTCACAGTTCACTTTCATTCTATGCAAATGTGTGGCCGGAACATTTGATTTATAATAATAATAATAATAATAGATTTTATTTATAATGCACTTTTCATTCCGAAGAATCTCAAAGTGCAACAAAGGGGGGGGGGGGGGGGGGGATAACAACAAAAAATGAATAACAAGTAAAAATATAGAATACTACAAACAATCAACCAACACAGAAAACAGAACAGAAAACAGAGCTGATGGTGAACAGAAACAGAGCTGATGGTGAACAGAAAACAGCTGATGGTGGACAGAAAACAGCTGATGGTGAACAGAAACAGAGCTGATGGTGAACAGAAAACAGCTGATGGTGAACAGAAAACAGCTGATGGTGAACAGAAACAGAGCTGATGGTGAACAGAAAACAGCTGATGGTGGAAGTCTCTGTTAGCTCCGCAGCACACTGTGGTCCACTCCATGTTTCAGATTTCTCCCAGCGGCAGTGTCCCGATGACATCGCCGAGGCAGGACAGCTGAAGACCAGATGATGGGTCTTCATGACGATTCAAACGATGGGGATCGCCGCAGCACCATGCAGGAGGCAGAACATTTTTTCGGGCACTTCTGTGGACACACCGGGGTCGGCGCAGAAGTCCAAGCCGCTCCACGGCCGCAATGCAGGACGGAACAGCGGCGCAGCCGAGAAGCGGAACATCCCAACATCATGCCGGACGCCGATTACGATGGCCCAGATGACGCTAGCCCGGTGCAAACTTCAGCCACCATGCAGCCCAAGCCCAAGGGAGACCACCAGTGAGCAGTCGCGACGAGAAACATCAAATGTCCACCAAACCAGAACCAACCAACCGCAGCAATTCAAACGTAAACATTAGAAGCGGTGGAAAACGGCGAAACGACGAACAACGACCTCTCAGTGGCTGCCAGCAATCAGCAACAGTCCCAATTGTAGCTCTGACTGTTAGACTAGTCACAAACATAAGGACATAAAATAAAATGTAAATCTAATAGTACATTAACATGATTTGTTGTGGGTGGAGAAGCGGCGAACAGACAACGCCAGCGTCCTCTCCCCCACGTTGCCTCAACGTATAACTTATTAAGAGATATCTTTTATGTTCCATAGAAAAAATGTAATTAAAGGCTGAGTTCACCCAAAAGTTTAAATGATCCCATGATGTACACACCCTCAAGCCATCCTAGGTGTGTATGATGGTCTTCTTGATGGTGAATGCACCACATAAGGGATAGGGAACGATCAGACAGTGCACTATATAGGGGATAGGGGACGATCAGACAGTGCTTTATATAGGGGATAGGGAACGATCAGACAGTGCACTATATAGGGGATAGGGAACGATCAGACAGTGCACTATATAGGGGATAGGGAACGATCAGACAGTGCACTATATAGGGGATAGGGAACGATCAGACAGTGCACTATATAGGGGATAGGGAACGATCAGACAGTGCACTATATAGGGGATAGGGAACGATCAGACAGTGCACTATATAGGGGATAGGGAACGATCAGACAGTGCACTATATAGGGGATAGGGAACGATCAGACAGTGCACTATATAGGGGATAGGGAACGATCAGACAGTGCACTATATAGGGGATGGGGAACGATCAGACAGTGCACTATATAGGGGATAGGGAACGATCAGACAGTGCACTATATAGGGGATAGGGAACGATCAGACAGTGCACTATATAGGGGATAGGGAACGATCAGACAGTGCACTATATAGGGGATAGGGAACGATCAGACAGTGCACTATATAGGGGATAGGGAACGATCAGACAGTGCACTATATAGGGGATGGGGAACGATCAGACAGTGGACTATAGGGGATAGGGAACGATCAGACAGTGCACTATATAGGGGATAGGGAACGATCAGACAGTGGACTATATAGCGGATAGGGAACGATCAGACAGTGCACTATATAGGGGATAGGGAACGAGCAGATAGTGCACCATATGGGGGATAGGGAACGATCAGACAGTGGACTATAGGGGATGGGGAACGATCAGACAGTGGACTATATAGGGGATAGGGAACGATCAGACAGTGGACTATATAGGGGATAGGGAACGATCAGACAGTGCACTGTATAGGGGATAGGGAACGATCAGACAGTGGACTATAGGGGATAGGGAACGATCAGACAGTGCACTATATAGGGGATAGGGAACGATCAGACAGTGAACTATATAGGGGATGGGGAACGATCAGACAGTGGACTATAGGGGATAGGGAACGATCAGACAGTGCACTATATAGGGGATAGGGAACGATCAGACAGTGGACTATATAGGGGATAGGGAACGATCAGACAGTGCACTATACAGGGGATAGGGAACGATCAGACAGTGCACTATATGGGGGATAGGGGACGATCAGACAGTGCACTATATAGGGGATAGGGAACGATCAGACAGTGCACTATATAGGGGATGGGGAACGATCAGACAGTGCACTATATAGGGGATAGGGAACGATCAGACAGTGCACTATATAGGGGATGGGGAACGATCAGACAGTGGACTATAGGGGATAGGGAACGATCAGACAGTGCACTATATAGGGGATAGGGAACGATCAGACAGTGGACTATATAGGGGATAGGGAACGATCAGACAGTGCACTATACAGGGGATAGGGAACGATCAAACAGTGCACTATATGGGGGATAGGGGACGATCAGACAGTGCACTATATAGGGGATAGGGAACGATCAGACAGTGCACTATATAGGGGATGGGGAACGATCAGACAGTGGACTATAGGGGATAGGGAACGATCAGACAGTGCACTATATAGGGGATAGGGAACGATCAGACAGTGGACTATATAGGGGATAGGGAACGATCAGACAGTGCACTATATAGGGGATAGGGAACGATCAGACAGTGCACTATATGGGGGATAGGGGACGATCAGACAGTGCACTATATAGGTGATAGGGGACGATCAGACAGTGCACTATATAGGTGATAGGGAACGATCAGACAGTGCACTATATAGGGGATAGGGAACGATCAGACAGTGGACTATAGGGGATGGGGAACGATCAGACAGTGCACTATAGGGGATAGGGAACGATCAGACAGTGCACTATATAGGTGATAGGGGACGATCAGACAGTGCACTATATAGGGGATAGGGAACGATCAGACAGTGGACTATATAGGTGATAGGGAACGATCAGGCAGTGCACTCTATAGGGGATAGGGAATGATCAGACAGTGGACTATATAGGGCATAGGGAACGATCAGACAGTGCACTATATAGGTGATAGGGGACGATCAGACAGTGCACTATAGGTGATAGGGAACGATCAGACAGTGCACTATATAGGTGATAGGGAACGATCAGACAGTGCACTATATAGGTGATAGGGAACGATCAGACTGTGCACTATATAGGGGATAGGGAATGATCAGACAGTGCACTATATGGGGAATAAGGATTGATCAGACAGTGCACTATATGGGGGATAGGGGACGATCAGACAGTGTACTATATAGGGGATAGGGAACGATCAGACAGTGGACTATATAGGGGATAGGGAACGATCAGACAGTGCACTATATAAGGGATAGGGAACGATCAGACAGTGGACTATATAGGGGATAGGGAATGATCAGACAGTGCACTATATAGGGGATAGGGAACGATCAGACAGTGGACTATATAGGGGATAGGGAACGATCAGACAGTGCACTATATAGGGGATAGGGAACGATCAGACAGTGGACTATATAGGGGATGGGGAACGATCAGACAGTGCACTATATAGGGGATAGGGGACGATCAGACAGTGCACTATATGGGGGATAGGGGACGATCAGACAGTGCACTATATAGGGGATAGGGGATGATCAGACAGTGCACTATATAGGGGATAGGGGATGATCAGACAGTGCACTATATGGGGGATAGGGGACGATCAGACAGTGCACTATATAGGTGATAGGGAACGATCAGACAGTGGACTATATAGGGGATAGGCGACGATCAGACAGTGCACTATATGGGGAATAGGGGACGATCAGACAGTGGACTATATAGGGCATAGGGAACGATCAGACAGTGCACTATATGGGGGATAGGGGACGATCAGACAGTGCACTATATGGGGGATAGGGGACGATCAGACAGTGCACTATATAGGGGATAGGGGACGATCAGACAGTGCACTATATAGGGGATAGGGAACGATCAGACAGTGGACTATATAGGGGATAGGGAACGATCAGACAGTGGACTATATAGGGGATAGGGAACGATCAGACAGTGCTTTATATAGGGGATAGGGAACGATCAGACAGTGCACTATATAGGGGATAGGGGACGATCAGACAGTGCACTATATAGGGGATAGGGGACGATCAGACAGTGCACTATATAGGGGATAGGGAACGATCAGACAGTGGACTATATAGGGGATAGGGAACGATCAGACAGTGCACTATATAGGGGATAGGGAACGATCAGACAGTGCACTATATAGGGGATAGGGAACGATCAGACAGTGCACTATATAGGGGATAGGGGACGATCAGACAGTGCACTATATGGGGGATAGGGGACAATCAGACAGTGCACTATATAGGGGATAGGGAACGATCAGACAGTGCACTATATAGGGGATAGGGAACGATCAGACAGTGCACTATATAGGGGATAGGGGACGATCAGACAGTGCAATATATGGGGGACAGGGGACAATCAGACAGTGGACTATATAGGGGATAGGGGACGATCAGACAGTGCACTATATAGGGGATAGGGGACGATCAGACAGTGCACTATATAGGGGATAGGGAACGATCAGACAGTGGACTATATAGGTGATGGGGAACGATTTGTGTGTGTGTGTGTGTGTGTGTGTGTGTGTGTGCGTGCGTGCGTGCGTGCGTGCGTGCGTGCGTGCGTGCGTGTTGTAAATATAACTTATTCTGAAGCAATATTCTCAGTGTTCAATCAGCTTTGACATATTTTAAATCTGCATATTTGTGATATTTTACCTTTATAAAGGGCATTGCCATTTTCCCCTAATCTTATTAAATATAAGCTTCAGGTTTCATATTATATTCTTAAATTTGATCTATACATTAAATTAAAATAAGAGACTATAGGGATGTTACCACCAGAAAAATTACTACTGCATTAAATCATGTTATGAGATTTGTATTTTTGAATAAACAAAATAAATGTTGAAAAATATAGGAAACTAAACCACCAGTAGGTGGCAGTAGGTGAGTCTTAATGAGTGAGTCATTAATTCAAACGATTCATTCAAACGACTGATTCCTTTAAGAATAAGGCAGTCATTTACGAACAGGTTATTGAATCTTTGATCCAGCCACTGAATCAATCAAAACACGTGAGATGTGTTATGGTTCTGCTGTTTGGAACTTTGTTGCTTGGAATCTTTGTTTGGAACTATTTTCGCAGCTGAAATAGAAAAAAGAGACTCAATATTGCATCTAAAATGTAAGTCACTATAATGTTAATGATTGTTTATGGAGCTGTCATAGGAAATCAGTGACATTTTCAGTCGTGATGGTATTCAGGAAAACAGCACATTTGGTTGTGATGTTGTTTAACTGTTTCATATGTTATAAAGATAAAAACGTAACATTTTGAATGTTTACCTCAATAACTATGTGTGAGCAGCGCTTTTTAGATTTCTCCTCAAGATGCGCGAGCGTCAACAGCGCGTTGTTACCGTCAGTTCATTACATCAGCCTTTATCCATATCCACTATCAGTCACTAACACTACATTAATCCTTTGCATAGTGCAAAGTAAGTTGCACTGCCTGATTGTTCCCTATCCCCTAAATAGTGCACTGTCTGATCATTCCCTATCCCCTATCGGACAGTGCACTATTTAGGGTATAGGGAGCAATTAGACTGCACTATATAGGGGATAGGGGACAATTAGACTGCACTACATAGGTGGTAGGGAACGATCAGACAGTGCACTACATAGGTGGTAGGGAACGAGTAGACTGCACTATATAGGGGACAGTGTAAATATGCTTTCCATTAGGATAAATTAATTCTGGTTTCATGTTGCTGCGGACCAGAAAACGTATCAGACCTTTAAATTCACAGAACACAGAATGCTGTATTTTAAAGCGATATTGAGGAGATTAGGAGGACACTGCCGCTTTTCTGAGCTGTGATTAAATGCTATTGGCTATTTTTAAAAAGGGAGAGGAAAAGGAGAGTCTGATAGGTTTCGCCCTGACTTCCTGTTTCAGTGGAAATGTCGACACAGAATAACGCTGCACATTTCAAAGCACTTCAGTGGGACTTTCAGATTTAAACAAACTAATAAACTTAATGTGACGCATATTTGCCAGTCACAAACAAATAATATCATACATAAATAAGATTTCTGCACTCAAAAAAATGAACTATTAACTATTTGCATCTATTTGATTTTATTTAAATATTAGTAAATGCATTATTCAAATCAGCATGATCTGTTAATTGTGAAAGTGATTAAATTTATTCCGTTAAAAAGTATGAACATGCATGGTTAAAATATGGCTACCAGTTGAAATGTAAGATTGTAACAAATTGGGTTTATTGATGACAAATGTGGTTATTGTATTTTGAACACATTCTGTTTATTCCCAGACAATAACAGTGTCGGCCCAGATCCGGCCCACATCTGGTAGGCTACACGTGGAATCCAGATGTGGACCAACACTGTGTTGCTGTCTGGGTTAGCGTTGTAGAAATCTTACCTGTTCCAATTATGTATGACTGACAAATATGCATCCTTATGTAAATAATTATGTTAAAACTTATGGTAACGGGGTGGTTGCATGCGATTTAAATTTTTTAACTTTAGTTAGTGTGTAATGTTGCAGCTAAAACATTATCTGCAAAGTTACAGCGCTAAAAGTTCAATGCAAAGGGAGATATTGTCTTTTAAAGTTATGGTAGTTTATTGCCTACAAAAACACTGCCCCAGATGTGACTTCTGCCCGTAAATGGAAGGGGCGTGGCGTTTCCGGACAAACTGTGCTTGGCATTTCAGCCAATAAAAATACAGGAAACTACATTTGGCCATCTAACCAATCTAAGACCATTGTGTTTGTCGGAGGGATGGGGTTCATAGAAGCAGGAAGCAAAGGAGCCGTTCAAAGGACAGTGGAGACAGCGATGTGGAATATAGGGAGAATAGAAGAAAAATACGGCTTAAAAAAAAAAAGAAATATTAAGAAATTTTATACTGCTCCCCATAAACACAACCGAGTGTTTACAAAACAAAACAAAAACAAAACACAGAACCACCCCTTTGATTGTAAATACAATTCAAGTACAATATGTTTGAACCTGCAACCACTAAATAAAGATTATAAAAATACAAAATGCTCTACTCACAGTTAATCACCGTCATGTAAACTTGAGTGTATCCAAACGCTTTGTTCATATTCAGATCCACTGTAAAGACAAAGCGGAGTTCCAGCGGGAGCTCGGATCTGGGCATGTTTATTATGGCAGGGATGATCCTCTGGGACATGGGACCCTCAGACAGGACCTGGTGCATCTGATACAAGCACCAATCATCCTTTAGAAAGTCTGGAGTGAGGAGAAGCACCCAGCAGTGGCTGTCCCGCACGGCCTGCAGGAGCTCAGAGGACACGGCGCCTCCTGGTGGACAGTCGCGCTCCTGCAGGTAACAGCGCAGACCTTTAGAGGACTCTTCGAGGAAAGAGGCCAAATCCTGCGCTAGATCAATGTCCTTCTCAGCGTGACACACACAGAGGTCATATCTGCGAGCGGAGCGGAAGGATGAGAAGAGCACCGAGGGCAGAGGCTTTTCTGAGGCCGACAGCTTCACTGAGGAGGTAGATTTGGAGGAGGAGGAGGAGGAAGAGGGGCACATCGAGCAGCTAGATGTGGAGTCGGAGTGTCCAGACGAACACTTCTGAGAACATGTGTGTGGTTCGCTTTGGTCCAACTCATTCCTTTGGTTTCCAAAGCGCCGACGAAACCAGCCTGGAAAGAAATGACACATCACACAGAAGCATGAATGAAATGAACGTTTTACTGGTAATTGATAAACTTCAAGATATCTCTGTATTTTAAATAATTATTAAAAATATTTTATATGCATTTGAATCAATTGTTATCCAGTCAAACCAAAATGTATTCAGACAGCTTCAACATGTTCTCACATTATCACAGTTTATTCGCTATAGTTTAGAAAATGGTAATAAAATATGACAAGAACTTAAAACAAACTTATCTTGATAATGTCAGAAAACTAATGGGATGTAATGGATTACAATTAACCAATCAGCTGTTAGATTTAAGTACACTATTAGATAATACCAATTTAGCTCAACCAATGAGCAGCAATGCTTCATTTAGTTCAGTCTGTGGTGTCAAAGGTCGCATTAGCAATTAAAGAGAAAACACTTCAACAAAACATGCTCAGGTCAAAGTGTCTGAATCATTTTTACTGGTAGTCACTGTATGAAGATTGTGTGGGTATAATACGTCACAGTTTACTTTATTTTGCTCTCCTCACAGAAATGAACTCTAGTGTCCTGAACACACTAGTAATATTTGACAAAAAAATAAATCAAATGTATCACAATCCTTTTGTCAAGGATGACAGAAAAGTTTGGAAACATTAAGGTTTTTGCATATTTTTGACAGAAGTCTCTTAATCTCACCATGGATGCATTTATTTTATCAAAACTACAGTAAAAATTAATTATTGTGAAATATTATTATAATTTAATTTAACTGGTTTTTGTTGTAATAAACCGTAAAGTGTAATTTATTCCTGTGATCAAAGCTGAATTTATCACGATCGTGTATATCACATGATCCTTCAGAAATCACTCAATATGATGAGCTGCTGCTCAAAAAACATTAATGAATGATTATTAATGTTTGAAACAGTTGTGCTGCTTCATATCTTTGTGGAAATCTTTTAGGATCCTTTGAATTTCATAAATGTCTTTAGTGTCTTTTTAAAATAAATGTAATGTGCTTTTAATTAAAAGTATTAATTATTTTTTCTTTTCTTTTTATCCCTAACTTTTGAATGGCAGGTTATCATGATTTCCACAACAACAACACAAATCAACATTAATAATAATAAGAAATGATATAAGAATGCGTATTGATTCTGGAATTGCTCTGGAATTCTGCCGTAAACAAAGCAGACTTTCTATTGGGACTCATTCTCAGCTCAGCCTCATGGCCCTAACTGAGACCTGGATCAAACCGGAGGACACTGCCACTCCTGCAGCCCTCTCAACCAATTTAACTTTTTCACACACTCCTCGACCAATTGGGAGGGGTGGAGGTACTGGTTTGCTTATCTCAACTGATTGGAAATGTGATCACTTACCATCTCTATCAGCCAGTTCATTTGAATCGCACTCAATCACTATTACTCACCCTATTAAAATCCATGTGGTAGTGGTCTATCGTCCTCCAGGTCACTTGGGAAACTTCGTGGAGGAGTTGATGTGTTACTTTCTAGCTTCCCTGAGGATGGCACTCCACTGATTCTGCTTGGTGACTTCAACATCCATCTGGATAAGCACCTAGCCACAGACTTCAGCACTCTACTGACTTCATTTGACCTTAAGTTAGTATCTACTATGGCTACTCACAAGTCAGGTAACCAATTAGACCTGGTCTACACATGCAACTGCTCCACGGACAACACTTTAGTTACTCCATTACACACCTCAGACCACTTTCTCATCACTCTTAACCTCATACTGACTCCTGATACAACACGCACTCCTACACGATTTGCTTTCGGAGTAATCTACGCTCACTCTCTCCCTCTCGCCTATCCACTATGGTTTCATCTTCACTCCCTCCACCTGCTCAGTTCTCAGCACTGGACACTAACAGTGCTACTGACACTCTTTGCTCCACTCTAACATCCTCCTTAGACAGTTTTTGCCCCCTTTCATCCAGACCAGCCCGCCCCACCCCATCTGCCCCCTGGCTGTCTGATGTTCTCCGTGAACATCGCTCTGGACTCAGGGCGGCAGAGAGGAAATGGCAGAAATCTAAAAACTATACTGACCTTACCTTGTATCAGTCTCTTCTCTCTTCTTTCTCTACAAATGTCTCCATGGCTAAAACAACATACCACAACAAAATCAACAAATGCTCTGACTCTCGCACACTCTTTAAAACATTCTCCTCTCTCCTTTGTCCACCTCCTCCGCCCCCTCCTTCATCAACTCTTACAGCTGATAACTTTGCATCATTTTTCACAAATAAAACATCTCTCATCAGCAACCAGTTCTCCTCATCACAAACTGACACGCACATCTCAACAACTAACACGAACACGCTTCCATCCTTCTCTCCGCTCTCTGAGGCAGATATTTCTAAACTCATCCTTTCCAATCACCCTACTACCTGTCCACTTGATCCTATTCCCACTCACCTCCTTCAGGCTATTTCTTCTTCAATCACTCCTGCACTCACTCACATTGCCAACACTTCTCTTCACACGGGAACCTTTCCCACAGCATTTAAGCAGACTCGGGTAACCCCACTGCTTAAGAAACCCTCTCTGAATCCAGCACTTTTAGAAAACTACAGACCGGTATCCTTCTGCCTTTCATTGCAAAGACCCTTGAGCGAGTTGTGTTCAATCAACTCTCTATGAGTTGTGTTCTAACAACCTCCTAGACAACAACCAATCCGACTTCAAAAGCGGCCATTCGACTGAGACTGCCTTGCTCTCGGTAACTGAGGCACTGAGACTGGCAAAAGCAGCTTCCAAATCCTCAGTGCTCATTCTGCTGGATCTGTCTGCTGCTTTTGACACAGTTAACCACCAGATCCTCCTGTCAACACTTAAGAAGATGGGTATCTCAGGAACTGCTCTCCATTTGTTCAGGTCTTACCTCTCAGGTAGGTCCTACAGGGTGTCATGGAGAGGTGTAGTGTCTAAGTCACATCATCTAGCTACTGGGGTTCCCCAGGGCTCAGTGCTTGGACCACTTCTCTTCTCCATCTACATGTCATCATTAGGTTCTGTCATTCAGAAACACGGCTTCTCCTATCACTGCTATGCTGATGACAGGCAACTCTACTTCTCATTTCAACCAGATGATCCTACAGTCAGTGTTCGTATCGCTGCCTGTCTGACAGACATCTCTGACTGGATGAAGGAGCATCACCTTAAACTCAATCTTGCAAAGACAGAATTACTTGTTGTCTCAACCAACCCAGCACTTCATCTAAATTTCTCCATTCAGCTTGGTTCATCGACCATAACTCCATCAAGGACAGCCAGGAACCTTGGAGTTGTGATTGATGACCAGTTAAACTTCACGACCACATTACTGCAACAGCCGGGTCCTGCAGATTTGCTTTATACAACATTAGAAAGATTAGACCCTTCCTATCAGAACAGGTTGCACAACTCCTGGTTCAAGCTCTTGTTCTCTCCAGACTGGATTATTGTAATGCTCTTCTGGCTGGGCTTCCAGCATGCACTATCAAACCCTTGCAGCTGATCCAGAATGCAGCGGCGAGAGTGGTCTTTAATGAGCCGAAGAGAGCGCATGTTACGCCTCTCTTCATCAGACTGCACTGGTTGCCAATGGCCGCTCGCATCAAATTCAAGGCACTAGTTCTCGCCTACAGAGCAACCACTGGCTCTGCACCAATATACCTAAACTCGCTTGCTCAGACTTACACACCCTCCAGAAGCTTGCGTTGTGGGAGTGAGCGAAGCCTCGTGGTTCCATCCCAAAGGGGCATGAAATCGCTCTCACTGACATTCTCCTGGACCGTTCCCACCTGGTGGAATGACCTGCCGATCTCAATTCGGGCTGCCGAGTCTGTAGCCATTTTTAAAAAAACATCTTAAGACACATCTTTTCCAATTGCACCTGACCAATAAATACTAGCGCTTAACTATCCAATTAAATTTTCTGTTTGTTTGTCAACAACAAAGTTTGTGTACTGTGCTCGATTAATTGAGACTTCTTACAGCTCTTACAGGTTGTTGGCCTTGTTTGTTTCGTTGCTTCTATTGCTCTCCTCTTTTTTGTAAGTCGCTTTGGATAAAGCGTCTGCTAAATGATTAAATGTAAATGTATTGAAAGATCATGTGACACTGAAGACTGGAGTAATGATGATAAATTCAGCTTTGATCACAGGAATAAATTACACTTTACTAAATATTCACACAGAGATCATTATTTTAATTTGTAATAATATTTCACAATATTACTCTTTTTTTATCAAATAAATGCGGTCTTGGTGAGCAGATTAGACTACGCTAAAAAAACTTTTGGCTGGTGGTAAAGGCCTGTGTGTGTCTATAAAGTTGAGCTGAGATATGTATTCTCAAGAGCACCGTGAGTCATGCACATTTTGCATTTTACAATCTGAAATGTTAATTTCATCCCAACAGAACTTTGACCCGCTGCATATCGTCTAAAGCTTTGTTGTTGTATTAGTGTTGTGATATGATGACACAGTCTTACTGTTAAAAGTGTACTACACTTTTAAATTGTGAAACAAATTAGAAAACCTAACAGTTTAAGGCAACCAGCTGCATAAAATATTTGAGTGGATTTAATTTATTTGTTTGAGTTCTTGAGATCTTGACTTTTTTCATGTTAAATAGTTGAATAAACTTTAAAAGCTGTTATGATGTGCAATATACTGCATGACCACTCAATTAGTTGAATGTTAATTCAGCACTATAGTTCCATAAGGAAATGCAGTCCATTCCTCTGGGACTTTGATTCATGTCATAATGTCTGGATCTTCTTGCGGTCCTGCTATAACTTTATTTTTACCTTTTGATAACAGAAGCTGAGACTTACCCATAATGCTGCTGACACGGCTTTCCTCCATTCTTCTCCATTCTTTCAAGGATATAAACTACAACAGACACATAACAATTTTGTACAGTACTGTATGTCACACTATATATCATACTGTACACATTAACTTTTCATACACATTAACTTTCATTTCATACATCTTTCATACAGAAAGAATGCATGGCAGGCACAGTATCTGTCTTAATGTCAATATCAGTTCCACTTTTTTTTAAATCACTTTTCATGCCTGAATAGTTTTGCATTTGCAATTGTTATGAAGTAGAATGCAAACGTATTTCCATTATATCATATTCAAAGCTTAATGAACAGGTTAAAATGTTAAGACAGTGAGCACTTACGGTTGTTTTAGGATGAAAAGAGAGAGAGAGAGCAGGTCGTCTGAGACCGCTGGAGCAGAGCAGATATTTGAGGAAGTTCACGCCATCGGAAGTGATGTATCATTATGTACATGGTAACATAACTTGCAGCCGTTTTAACCAAATTATGATGATAAAAAAACAATAAAAAATGGGAAGACAGTATAGAAAAAGAGGAAGCCATTAACGAAATGGGTGTAGTTTTGATTTACTATGGTGGTCCAGCCGTTGCATGACTTTAGACAGATTACAGAATAATGAAATAGAAACGTTTCCATTCACACGTCACCGTATGGTCTGCTGGGATTTCCCCAGATATGAGAAATTAATGGTCAAGAATTCAAACATGCATTTAAAGTTCAGAAATGAGTCAACCGGAGGAAGCTTTTTCACACTCCGGTTTCTACATTAGTATGCTCTTGCTTTCAACATGCATTCATATCACAGTACTCCATTATTAGGTACTACATAATAATGTTATGTCATTAATAAATACCAAAAAGTGCTGTGGTGCCTTATGCTTTTGCTATTCACTGTCAGAAAAAAAGGTACATTTCTGTCACTGGTACGGTACCCTAAGGTACAAAACCGAAAAGGTATTAATACACTCTAAAAAATGCTGGGTTAAAAACAACCCAAGTTGAGTTGAAAATGCACTAACCCAACAATTGGGTTGATTTTACCCAACGGTTGAGTTGTTTTAACCCAGCGGTTGGGTTAAATGTTGCTTAAGACAACCCAATTGCTGGGTTAAAACAACTCAGCCATTGGGTTAAAACAACCCAATTGTTGGGTTAGTGCATTTTCAACCCAACTTGGGTTGTTTTTAACCCAGCATTTTTTAGAGTGTATGTACCTTTAAGGGTCTACTATGTTCCTTTAAGGTACTAATTTGCACTCTTAAATTAGTGATATGTTCCTTTTAAGGTACTAATATGTACCATTTAGGGGTGTACCTTTTCACTTTTGTACCTTAGGGTGCCGCCCCAGTGACAGAACTGTACCTTTTTTTCTGAGAGTGTATAGGGGCATCAATTTAAGCCATAAAGTTGCAAGAATAAAAGTGAATTATGTTTTTTATTGTCATTTAATGATTATTATAATTAGTGATGAACTTGTATTATTAATTATAACCTCAGATATTTATGAAACAAGGAAAAAGTGAAACTGAAATATGTAAATATCATAAAAATAGACAGCAGATGGCTGCTCACTCTCTCGTACAGCTTTATTATTGTTGTTGTTTTTTATCTTACTGTATTTTTGTCTACATTTGCACAAAAAGAAAACTGGTCAAATGCTGAATTTGAATTGATGGGGCAAGCAGGAATTTGATAAAAAGTAGATTAATTTTTAATAGTATTCACAGAAAGTCATTAAACTGCATTTTTAACTGGAAAAGAAAGTTTGACGAGACTCAAATCAAATTCAGAATTCAATTTGAAAGGTAGCCAATCCTTAAATTCTGAATGTTGTTGAACTGTGATAGTAACAAGCAGTGTGTATATTAAAGCAGAGGTCTTCAACCCTGCTCTGTCCTGCAGCGCTCAGCTCCAGCCCTTATTAAAGACAGGTGAAGCTAATCCAGATCTTCAGGAGCATACACAGGAGCAGGTGTGCTGAAGAAGACTGCAAATAATCATGTGAAAATCTCACATTTTTCACTTATTCTGCCAGCACGGGTCACATATGTATTTTTTGTTATATCATTTATAAAATAAAATTATTATCGTTAAAAATTCTCCTCTTTTTTTATCTCCTCTGTGATGTCATATATTTATGTAGCATTGTAAGGTTAGGGTGGAGGGGAATATTCTTATGATATATCATGTGTTGTATTAAACTGATTAATCAGTAAAACAATTAGCCCATTCTCCAAGTCTTTTTGGTCAGAAGTTATTCTTATGCTGTACAAAAGACAGAATCTATTATTTATTTTATTTTATTGCCTGATTTTCATTCTAATGATATTAATATTGATTATACTGTATTATTAGTTTGTCTTCTGGCTAAGTTCCATCTTCACAAAGCCAGAACCATGCATTGTAATCCCAACTTTAGATCATTTTCCATGATGTAACCTAGTCCCTTTTTCACTTCCTTAAAAAAAAAAACAATTATGTCAAAACCTTTGAACTCAAAGGCTTTAAAAACATAACATCCTTGAGTCTGTTGTACGGAACCTTTACATTTTCATGCTGATGTACCTATGTAATTATTATTATAACGTTTGTGATTATGTCTGTATGCCCCCATGTGTCACTTTATATAACTTTTAATGTGCAGTAAAAAAAAGTGTTGATAACTTCAAAATACTGCAATATTCCACAACAAAAAATAATTTTACATTTTGATTTAACGGTGATTAAAGTAAATTAAATCAAATATATCTCTCTCTCTCTCTCTCTCTCTCTCTCTCTCTCTCTCTCTCGATGACTTTTATTTTGAAAAATCTAACCGGATATTCAGATACTGCGCTCATACTGAATGAGGTACGTCAACAGCAGTGGCTGCAACAGATGTCACTTCATGTGTTTAAGTTAAGTCCTTATTACTTAATGTAAGTTCATGATGTGTCTCCTTTAAACAGGAGCAATATGAAGACTCCAGTGAGTGTCCTGCGGCTGCCCAGGGGCCCGGACCCGAACAGCCGAGGATTCGACCCGAACTCTCCGCGCTTCATCGCCCTGTGTCCCACCACAATCTCCTCATCCTCCTCTTCTTCATCCGGACGCGTTAATGAAGAGGAGCAGCGGTTGCGGTCAGATCTGCGCGAAAGATTCCTGCGTACACTCTTACTGATGACTGACAAACGCGTTGAGTTCGACATGCACGAGCGAGTGCGTGTGCGCGCGAGGTTCGGGGCCTCGGATATAGACGTGCTGAACTTCCAGGTGTGTGACCTGGAGACTCCTCTCGGTGTGCAGAAAGAAGCTCTCCTGAGATGCCAGGATGTGATTTCATGCTCGTTTGAGCTGTGAGAGGCTGGTCTGCACCACAAGAGGGCGGTGGAAGTGTGTGTGTGATGACTGTAGTTTAATGGGTTCAAAGAACGTTCTCGTCTGTTTCATTGTTTTTCTCGCAGTTGTTTGGAATGAACGTTTGCACTGTTCTGATTGTTCTTTTGCATCAAATTATCCTTCCTATTTTGTATAGAGTAGTATACTAATCAAAACTACCCCGAAATGCACTGCACATTTGCCCCATAAATGCCATGTGAATATTTTTTGTAGATATATGAAAATAAAATAAAAAGTATTTAAAAGCTACTGACAGTGTTCGTGATCCCTTATCTGGCAGGATTTAGACTCAGTTTAAGTGTCTAGCTGCTCAAAAACATTGTGAGGTAGTTTTTCATTGAAAACTAAAGTCATTGCTACTAGTCTACTCACTGTAGCACACACCGCACAAACACACACACATGTATAGCTACAGGCACACACACCACACCACACATACAGAGACACATAGGGCACGCAGACACACATTATCTTGCACATTACACAAAACATAGCCAAAAAGACCTACACACAAACACATAGGCTACATGTACAGACACACTACATATACGCACATGCATGTACTACACAGACACGCACACCACATATAACACACACAAAACAGAGATGTACAGACACAAACAGCCGTCCGACATATCAGTCATCTATTAGTGTTCAGAAAGTTTTTTTAAGGGCACATGAGTTTGTCTGTCTCTATTCTTCTAATGGAAAGAGGAGAATCAATGACATTCAATCTTCTTAAAAGGTATGAGGTTGTTTACCAAAGGCAGTTTTATTAGAATATCATTAGACATTGTTCAATGACTGTGCTATTGTTGTTCACGTTACCCTGGCAGAGCGTCTGGGCCTGATGACTCATGCAGTGCCTGAAACACAACGGACAGACAGACACACAGATCCTGTTTTGTTGTCGGAGCTCCCCATAATTTAATCAGGAAGCTTACAAGGGCATGCAATGTTAATTTCATATTTCAAATCATGAACCGTAACTGCGCTAGTCATTTTACTCACCTAGTGGCCACGGGTAATCATGTTTTGAGATGCAGGTCTGCGACCGCTTACGTAAGACGTTCATTGCTCACATTTAATCATCTTTCTCCCTTTCATTTACTTTAAATGTTTTATTGAATCAATCAAGGTGCAAGTGAAGGACTAATGCAATGAAATAAAGTGCATCAAATTGATCTACGTTTCATTGTTTTGTTTTTCACTTGCAGAAGTGCTTTTGTAAAGCTGACTGGTTGGATCAGAAGCTTTGAAACTTTGTCATGCCACAAACCCCCAATGATCAACTTACGAGGGAGCCCTAAAATAATAGACAGCTATAGTTTTATGCATAAAGACAAATTATAAATGTGTATCATTTTATATTATATATTAATAGTATACAAACCTGATTCCAGAAAAGTTGGGACACTGTAAAAATTGTGAATAAAAAAGAATCCAATAATTACAAATCTCATAAGTGTATATTATGAATAAAATATATAATAATCAATATAATATACTTTCATGTTGAAAGTGAGACATTTTAAAATGTAATTTTTGGATTTCATGAGAGCTATACATACCAAAAAAGTTGGGACAGGCACCAATAAGAGGCAAAAAGTTAAATGTGCATAAGAAACAGCTGGAGGACATTGGCAACATGATTGGGTATAAAAAGAGCCTATCAGAGTGGCAGTGTCTCTCAGAAGTCAAGATGGGCAGAGGATCACCAATTCCCCCAATGCTGTGGCGAAAAATAGTGGAGCAATATCAGAAAGGAGTTTCTTAGAGAAAAATTACAGAGTTTGAAGTTATCATCATCTACAGTGCATAATATCATCCAAAGATTCAGAGACTCTGGAACAATCTCTGTGCGTAAGGGTCAAAGCCGGAAAACTAAACTGGATGCCCGTGATCCTTAGCCCTTAGACGGCACTGCATCACATACAGGAATGATACTGTAATGGAGATTACAACACAATCCACCGTGCCATTCACCATTGCCAGCTAAAACTCTATAGGTCAAAAAGAAGCCATATCTAAACATGATCCAGAAGTGCAGGCGTTTTCTCTGGGCCAAGGCTCATTTAAAATGGACTGTGACAAAGTGGAAAACTGTTCTGTGGTCAGATGAATCAAAATTTAAAGTTATTTTTGAAAAACTGGGACGCTATGTAATTATGTGAAAAAAGAGGACGAGGACAGCCCAAGTTGTTATCAGCGCTCAGTTCAGAAGCTGCATCTTTGATGGTATGGGGCTGCATGAGTGTGTGTGGCACCATCAATGCTGAAAGGTATATCCAAGTTCTAGAACCACATATGCTCCCATCCAGACATCGTCTCTTTCAGGGAAGACTTTGCATTTTCCATCATGACAATGCCAGACCACATAATGCATCAATTACAACATCATGGCTGCGTAGAAGAAGGATCCGGGCACTGAAATGGCCAGCCTGCAGTCCAGATTTTTCACCCATAGAAAACATTTGGCGCATCATAAAGAGGAAGATGCAACAAAGAAGACCTAAGACAGTTGAACAACTAGAAGCCTGTGTAAGACAAGAATGGGACAACATTCCTATTCCAAAAAAGTTGGGACACTGTACAAATTGTGAATAAAAACAGAATGCAATGATGTAGAAGTTTCACATTTCAATATTTCATTACAAATACAATATAGATGATACATCAAATATTTTAACTGAGAAAATGTATCATTTTCAGAGAAAAATAAGTTAATTTGAAATGTCATGGCATCAACACATCTCAAAGTTGAGACAAGGCCATGTTCAACACTGTGTGGCATCCCCTCTTCTTTTTATAACAGTCACGTCTGGGGACTGAGGAGACAAGATGCTCAAGTTTAGGAATAGGAATGTTGTCCCATTCTTGTCTAATTCAGGCAATAGGTAATATAGGCTTGGTGATCCTCTGCCCAGCTTGACTTCTGAGAAACACTGCCACTTTGAGATGCTCTTTTTACACCCACTGTTCCCAATTGAGCTAATAAGTTACAAATTGGTCCTCAGTTGTTCCTTATGTGTACATTTAACTTTTCCGGCCTCTACCTGTCCCAACTTTTTTGAAATGTGTAGCTCTCATGAAATCCAAAATATTTGGCATGACATTTCAAAATGTCTCACTTTCAACATGTAATATGTTATTCATTCTATTATGAATAAAATACAATTGCATGAGATTTGTAAATTATTGCATTCTATTTTATTCACAATTTGTACAGTGTCCCAACTTTTTTGGAATCGGGTTTGTATATTGTTATGTATTTATCTACCCATAAAACATATGTCTAATGCTGTAAATTCTAACTTTTTTATTCAATATAATTTAAAAATATATTAGTTTTATTATTATTTATATATTAATTTATTTGTTATCATTACATTTGTACACTTGCACAATTGCGTCCCCGTGTTTGACAACCCCTGATGTAATGCCTGTCGAAAGTTTGGAAAGATCTAATCGTTCTTTGTTATTTTCCACATTCTTAAATATGTCATCAAAACTATAAATCCAATGGAAACTGGAAAATTGCTGTTACCTTCCGCATGAGTATTTTAGCATCATTGAGACTATTATAGTTTATATTTGTGTATTTTACTGTTATTTTGCTGCATTTTTGTCATTTGTATTAGTTATTTTTTAATGTCTACATAGAGAATGATTTTATTTTATTTTTTGTTATTTTATTACAAGTTGGGAGATGACCGACTAGGAAAATGACAACTGAAATAAAAATACATTTAATTGATCTATTGAGTTATCAGTTATCTATTGCCCTGTTCCCACACCAGTGCATTATATTCTTCTCTTTATTATAAGATTGATGCAGTTTTGTCTTCTTTCACTTTAACTGCTCAAGCTCTTTAAAGCAGGGACTCTGGTTGACTGCTTTTATTGTTCATCAACTGGAAAAGATGATTTGGGGATTTCCGAAATGCAGGATTTATATCTGTCTATGGCAGAAAGAGTAAGAGTAGTATCTAGTACGCGTTTTCTGAATTTGGCAATTCTGAAAGTGATTAAATTTTTTTTCCTCTGTGCCACTATTACAGTTGTTACAGTTGTGCACTCTGTTGTTCATTTAAATTCCAAATAATTTTTAGAAATATATATATGTGTGTGTGTGTGTGTGTGTGTGTGTGTGTGTGTGTGTGTGTGTGTGTGTGTGTGTGTGTGTGTGTGTGTGTGTGTGTGTGTGTGTGTGTGTGTGTGTGTGTGTGTGTGTGTGTGTGTGTGTGTGTGTGTGTGTGTGTGTGTGTGTGTGTGTGTGTGTGTGTGTGTGTGTGTGTGCAGCGATGGTACAAGAAATCTGCCCTGTCCAGCGCCATTGGCCAGCAGGAAGCACATTCCAGTCCGTCCTGTTTGCGGCCCTCTCTCTCTTCCTGCCAGGCGCAGGAACATGTCTGTGATAACTTACAAAAATACATCACAGACCCTGCGGCCCCTCTCTGAACCATCTCTTTAAAATGAACCAGCTGAATGAATGGCCAAAATCATTCAGGTCACACTTTTGCTCATAACATCTCAATGTTTTCCACAGCGATGACTGCATGTACATTTCCAGCAGTATCACATGATTGATTTGAAAGATAGGCCCATCATCCTGTGACCTTCTGTTATCACATGGCATTGTTAGCGATGCTTCTATTTTTGTGTTCAAATAGAATCCACTGTTTCCTCAATGAGATTAGCTCACCTGAACATCTCTGTTATTCACAGGCAGCTGCAGATAATATGAGCTGAAGGAGAAGTGCGGGCATGAGTTCATATGAAAGATGTGAAGTGATGAATGATAAATATATACATCGATCAGGCATTACATAATGACATACATATGATCAGGCATAACAGTAAAGTAAATAACACTGACGATCTCTTCATCACGGCTCCTGTTAGTGGGTGGGATATATTAGGCAGCAAGTGAACATTTTGTCCTCAAAGTTGATGTGCTAGAAGCAGGAAAATGGGCAAGCGTAAGGATTTGAGCGAGTTTGACAAGGGCCAGATTGTGATAGCTAGACGACTGGGTCAGAGCATCTCCAAAACTGCAGCTCTTGTGGGCTGTTCCCGGTCTGCAGTGGTCAGTATCTATCAAAAGTGCTCCAAGGAAGGAACAGTGGAGAACCGGCCACAGGGTCATGGGCGGCCAAGGCTCATTGATGCACGTGGGGAGCGAAGGCTGGCCCGTGGGGTCCGATCAAACAGACGAGCTACTGGAGCTCAAACTGCTCCAGAAGTTAATGCTGGTTCTGATAGAAAGATGTCAGAATACACAGAGCATCTCAGTTTTTCTGGTCTGATGAATCACGTTTTCTTTTTCATCACGTCTATGGCCGGGTGTGTGTGTGGCTTACCTGGGGAACACATGGCCCCAGGATGCACTATGGGAAGAAGGCGAGCCGGCGGAGGCAGTGTGATGCTTTGGGCAATGTTCTGCTGGGAAACCTTGGGTCCTCCATCCATGTGGATGTTACTTTGATACGCTCCACCTACCTAAGCATTGCTGAGACCATGTTCAGCCTTTCATGGAAACGGTATTCTGGTGGCTGTGGCTCTTCCAGCAGGATAATGCTCCTGACACAAAGCACAAATGCTTCAGGAATGGTTTGAGGAGCACAACAACCAGTTTGAGGTGTTACCTGCCTCCAAATTCCCCAGATCTCAATCCAATCGAGCATCTGTGGGATGTGCTAAACAAACAAGTCTGATCCATCGAGGCCCTACCTCGCAACTTACAGGACTTAAACAATCTGCTGCTAACATCTTGGTGCCAGATACCACAGCACACATTCAAAGGTCTAGTGGAGTCCATGCCTCGACAGGTCAGGGCTGTTTTGGCAGTAAAAGGAGAACTAACACAATATTAGGCATAATGTTATGCCTGATCGGTGTAGGATATATATAAAGCATTGCGCTTTAGAGCTCTGTCTGTCAGTAATGTTTAGTTTCAGGCAGAGACGTTGGCTCCATCTCTTTGGGATGTTTACTGCTATGTGCCCATTGTAAAGGCCAGAGTCTGTCTGAGTCACCCCTCGACCCGGCTGTGCTGAGGTTTGTTTAACTTGCTTTCAAAGAATTTTGGAGCTGCTCCAGTGATTGTGACTCTGCAGGAGTTAATGCGGCCTGTGCACCAACTCTGACTCTAGAAACCTGAAGAAGAGAAAGGCGAAGGTCAAGGATATGCCAGACTGCACTAACGGAAAGCCAAGCGCTCAAAGCACCATCAGATGCTGTGTCTTTAACTGTGAGCACTTTTGGCTCTCTGAATATTCTCCTGAAACAAACATTCTGACTATAGTTTAATGTGTACACTTACTTGGACACTCAGCACTCAGTTTATCAGAGACAGATGAACGTTGGTTGTTGTACGTATTGCGGCAGATCGCAAATTACAAAATGTAAAACCTGACCCTAAAACGGATAGTGCTAACGAAAGCAAACGAGAGATAAAAAGGAGTGCTGTCAGTCTATAGTTAGTGCGGTATTGGTATTGATTAAGGGATGAAGAATAAGGTCATGCAAAATAAGGCATTAACATGTGCTTCATAAGTACTAATAAACAGCCCATATCCCAGTAATATATGCATGATAATAAGCAAGTTAATAGTGAGAATCGGACCCTATACTAAAGTTTTAGCCATTTTTATTTATTTTCTTTAGACTTGTCTCATATTGCTTATCAAACATGTTCTTCAATGACACTTTTCTGGAAGCTCTCAGAATAAAAATAAAAGGTAATTGCAAGGTTTTATCTCAAAATTCTGACTTTGTTTCTCACAGTTCTGACTTGTGTCTCATATTTGTGAAATTCAAACTCATAATTACATTTTTTATTTTTCATTCCATGGTGGAAACAAGCTTCCATTATTGTTCTGATAGCCAAGCACACTAAATCTGGCTAAAACTGTATTGGTGGCAAAATAGTTGGCTATGTGATTATATTCCAAAATTTTAATGTCTGTACAAAATATTTTTACATGAATCGCAATGATTAAAAAATATTTTAATGTAATGTGTGAAAAGTAGTAAAAATTACGATGAAGGCATATGCATACGATATGTGGCCCGTGCTTGCAAAATGAGTCAGAATGAGCATGGGATAAATACGAGCAACAGGTAAAACAACCTGAAAAAACCGACATTGTCACTTTTCTCAAAAATGAGTTTATTAAGCCCTTATCTAGCAATCCCAATGCTCTAAATAGCAATTCAACTCCTAAAAGTATCTTTATTTGTACATGAAATGATCTCACTCGCACTGACTGACAGCTCTGAAGCAGACAAAATATCTCTTGGTGAATATTAAAGCAAAAATAATCTGTTATGTTTTATGTGAACGTTTGGCTAATCTGATGTGTGACATTAGTTTAGATCCGTGTGGAACAGCAGGTCTTATAATATATAGGATGTCTCATTAATGTTAACAATTGTGGTATAATGGTAAAAATAAAGAAGTTTAATATATATGTTTCCAATAGACATTTGGTGTTGACTTGGAGTGTGTAAAATTTGGTGGTAATATTAGGTACGTTTATGTGGTTGCTGGTGATTTTGATTTGAATCCTTCAAAAAACTTGAACTCGATTTTTCTCAAAATTGACTTTGCTGGCTCTATTGACTTCAAATGTGTAGCTCAGTCATTTCTTGTTCGATTCAAGCAAATCATACATAATTTTGAATGCTTTTAACAGAGAATGTGAAAATAACAATAACATTTTTTTATTATTATTTGCTCATTGCAACTCATTTGGCCAGCACGGGTTATGAATTGTAGTATTATACGTAACTCTACGAACACCTAAATCTGAGCACTTGCAGTAGTGATGCTTCTCTTGCAAACTCCACTAAAAGCTTTGAGAGGTTTTCAGTTCACATGCTGCTTGTTGTTCCACAACTGACCGGGCAAACAGGTGGAGATTGGGTGGGACACTCGGCCGCTGTCTAGCCAGGAAGTACTGGACACAAGAGGAGATCCTAATTATAAAGAGATGAGAGATAGCTGCTTTTATCTGAATCAAAGTGGAGGGTCTCTCCCCACACCCCTCCGGGATTAAACACAGGAAGATTGCGCTAATGAGAGACCGCGCTGCTTTAGATGACATTAAACTCTCTCTTATGGGGAAGCGCACTTGACCGCTCTCCCACGCATTATCCGATGGGAACATGATAACCGGCTATAGAGTCGTTTACTAAGGCCAGTATCTCTTTAGTCTACAAAAACTGAAATGGGTTCTGTAAGCGGTGCGACCCAACAGACTAAAGAGTTTCCCAGGCTGCATTTCATTTTCATTTAGTTTAACTCGATGAACTAAAATAACTAAAACTGGTAAGAGCTGTGTAGAGAATGATTCATCAACGGTCAGGCAAAAGCGTCAGTATTTGTCTTTAGTGACCTCACAGGTTTTAGGGGGTTTGATGTTGAAAGTATTAGGCCTGACAGGCAGACAATGAAAGCTGTTAAGAACTTGCTATAATAATTCTCTAATTAGACAAAAACAGGAAGTAGACAAGCAATATCTATTGAGTGGTTTCCTGTTGGAAGCCAGTGCATTTGTTGTCGGTCCAAGTCCTAAAACTGGGACCCTGCCATGCCAGAGTTATTTTCATTTTGATGCTGAGCGGCATTCTTCGCTGGTGAGAGGCAGTTTAAGGGCTTTCTGTCAAAACACTTTATTAATCTCCCTCAATTTATTCAAGTAGTTACATTGAATAATTTAAGGAATGTTGTGGACAGGCTTCACAAAGGAACACTGTGTGTGTGTGTGTGTGTGTGTGTGTGTGTGTCTGTGTGTGTGTGTGTGTGTGTGTGTGTGTGTGTGTGTGTGTGTGTGTGTGTGTGTGTGTGTGTGTGTGTGTGTGTGTGTGTGTGTGTGTGTGTGTGTGTGTGTGTGTGTGTGTGTGTGTGTGTGAGCCTGTTTATGTGGTTTATGAGGACACAAATTTGTATAACTACATGGGTATTACACTGGTATTACACTATAAATGTGGTTTATGCGGGCATTTCACATCTCTAGTTCGGTTCATTTGGTCCGAACCAAGGGCAAACAATTATACATTGTTGCATTTTTCAGCTTTTTTGGTTCCTTTTCACACCACACTGATTACTTTGGTCCGAACCAGTTGAAACGAACCAAAACGCAGGCATGTGACAACATCCACATCACTCATTGGCCATGGCGTATTTCCTAAATTGCTTTTCGATTGGTCAGAATTTACATGTGGAAAAATTCCAACAGAAGAGGCAAAGCCAGCAAACTATAACACTATGGATGGAGAGACGACTGCGCGGGCTAGTTTTGTCCCTGGCCATAATCTACTACACTGTGTGTGTTTACCACAGTATGCAAACAATACATTTCTATAATGAAGCGCGGATGCGGCATGAAAACAACATTCTAATGCACTGCAGACGGCGAGCGCGCATCACTCTTCACTTCAAGAGGAGGCGTGCATTAATTATTAACTCTTGACATGCTCATCTTCCCGAAAATATTGCCAACGATCTATCAGGTAATAATATCATGCACACAATGTCAGCGCAGCTAACTACGGCAGCTGGTTTAGTCCAAAAATGATCAGTACTTTTGCAGTTGGTTCTGTTCGAAGTCGGATCACGTTCTCACCACAAACAAACCGCTCCAGAGTTCGTTTGAAAGCGTATCGAGACCAGCTCTTCAAGGAGGTCTCGGTACGCTTGTTTGGTCCGCTTTTGGTGCGCACCCGAGTGCGATTGCTGCTTTCAGACCTGACCAAACGAACCACACCAAAGAGGGAAACGAACTCTAGTACGATTCAACCGAACTAAATGAGGCAGGTGTGAAAGCACCCTATATATACATATCAAATGTCCTCATAATTCAAATGGCCTTAAAACATACTAAATGATGTTTTTTTGAGAAAGTAAAAATGCAGAATGTTTCCTGTGATGGGTAGGTTTAGGGGCAGGGGCAGTGTAAGGGGATAGAAAATACGGTTTGAACAGTATAAAAACCATTACGCCTATGGAGAGTCCCTGTAAACCACATAGACCAACGTGTGTGTGTGTGTGTGTGTGTGTGTGTGTGTGTGTGTGTGTGTGTGTGTGTGTGTGTGTGTGTGTGTGTGTGTGTGTGTGTGTGTGTGTGTGTGTGTGTGTGTGTGTGTGTGTGTGTGTGTGTGTGTGTGTGTGTGAAAAGTGGTCTAGTTGTGTCTTAGGTCAATCATATATCGTATTTAATGTATATTTGTATAAAGAACAGATCGTACTGATTAAAGAGAGACTGCATTGCAATATAGGATTTAAATGACATGAGGGACTGTAATAAATAATAACTTTAAATGAACAAGTGGTCCTGTGCCAAATATGAAATAAAAAAGGGGCTCCTTCTTTCTTTCTAGCACAGGATTTTGCTGACATTTTCTGTGTGTGCTTTAACATTCATACAAAAATTAAACAAAACAATGGACGGATTCCCATCATCCCATCCCCATGTCCTCTAACCTGTTACATTGCTCTCATCCTCCCCTCTCTCCTACGTTCATCCTTTTTTTCATGACCTCGCTCGTCTTGACTGGGTGGAAAAACTGGCAGATGTGATTACTGTAAGTGAGACTGAGGCTCTTGGTCACACATGAGTTTATGTTTTAAATCAATTTATAGACACATTCTTATCTTTTTTCTATATCTGAGGGAAACGCTTCTGGAACAAGAACAAATAAAGATTACGAGGCACATAAATTAAAACAATAATGATGTGCATAGACAACACATTTATAAGATCTTTTATACTACAATATTGCATTAAAAATAAGAATAGTCCATTATGATTTCATGGTGACTAAGTTTTTTTGACCAGGGATGCGTGATCTCACCGTTCCTCTTCATCCTCGCGCTAGACTTCATGTCACCGACCCCTGCAACTACAGTTTGCTTGGGAAAGAACACTGCAAAAAAAATTATTTTCTTACTTAGTATTTTTTATTTTGTTTCTAGTCAGAATTTCTAAAAATTCTTACATTAAGAAGCATTTACTAGACAAGTAAAACAAATATTGTCTTGTTTTGGGGGGGGGGGGAACTAAAAATTAAGAGAGTTTTTGCTTAAAATAAGCAAAATAATCTAGTTTTAAGTTGTGATGTGGTCATTAACGTTACAGTAGTGTAAAGCAGAGCAGGAGCGAGTGTTAAGGAGCTGAGCGAAGCCCCTTTAGCGTTTGTTAATGAGATGAACAACACACACCTCGAGCAGCAGGACTTTTATTATGACACAGTCACAGGCGCCATTTCCTCTTCTCTGGTTATGAGTGTGAGGTAACGCTGCTCTGTTGATCATATTAGATACATTTAAGTGTTTAAATGATGTTATGACGTTGCTCTGTGCTCAGGGCTGTTGTGACACTTGTTCACACTGCTAAGAGTAACGCCCGTTTCACACATACTCCGTCTGCAGTGCGTGTGCGTTGCGTATTTTTTTCCGTACCCATGTTAACGGATGACAGCTTTCACACTGCACGCGGATGCTGTCCGTCAGTCCGTTCCAGGTGCGTTGCGTCTGCAGCAGTGAGGTGATCGTTTTCGTACCGAGTCTATTTTTTGCTGCGCTGCGCTGCGTTGCGTTGCTGCATTAAAGTGATAGAACATTGTTCGCATTAAAATAAACATGTACTGACGCGAAAATCTAGTAATTTCAACACGGATGCATATCATTTAAAATATACTCTTGTTTCAAAGTCAACACATGGCTTTTTTTCTGAAGTAAAGCAACAAAACGACACCTTACCTGGCATTTAGGTAAAAAATGTGCCATAATGGAGAGCACTCGTACTTTCTTGGAGGTGAAATGCAAAGTTATTTTTGACCTGCAGGATTTATTTTCAAAGGGTTTAAAAACGAAAGAAAAGACGGGAGTCGGCTGTTTTTGAATAGCCTATTCTAAGTTTCTAATTTAAAATGTTTATGATTTTAGGCTATAACCTATGTTTAAATGTTTTGCCTTTTGTGTGCGCTAAATCTAAAGTATATTAATATATAAATATGAATTAATGAATTGAAAACAAAATGTTGTTTAAATGTAGGCTTGTAGCCTACGTTAACCTGTCTACTCAGAAAGATTAAACAAAGAGAATTGCAATTCTGATGAGCCAAGATCAGTAACAACTTCTGGATTTTAAATAAAAAATCATTAATAAATGCTGTGTTTGTGGTATGTAAAAGCGGATCAGTTGCGGACTGCAAACGCAGCATATGTGAAAGGACTACAGGGTGTGGGGCTCCTGCAACGCACACGCAACGCAACACGCACCGCACACGCACTGCAGACAGAGTATGTGTGAAACGGGCGTAAAGCGCTTCTGCCAAATAAAACGCGACTCCTTCAGGTGCTATGCTCAGACAATAGCAGTTTTCTCACAATTTACAAATAGTTGGAAACATTTGGGATATTGTAAGAACTCAACTGAACAAAATATATAACACTTGTCTAGTGGTTTTTGGATATTTTACTGCAAAAATACTATATAGTGCACCTTTAAATAGTGCACCAAGGTTTATTTTTCTCCATCATGCCCTGATGGAGTTCTGGTTCCCTACCACTGTCGCCTTTGGCTTGGCTTGCTCAGTTGGGGACACTAAAATTATGATCTAAGTTATTCAACTAAATATACAAATAAAATGAACTCATTAGGTCTTATTTAATTCTAGAAACTATAGTATTGATCTGCCAGCATTGTCGGTATATGATCAATTAAAATAAGCTGATAACGTCCCTGTTTTCTCCAGAACGACTGTACAGCCAAATTGCAATATTGTCCTGTTTAACACTGTGAAGCTGCTTTGAAACAATCGTCATTGTAATAGAGCGATTTAAATAAAGTTGATTGATTGATTTAACAAGCATTTGTGTATGTGGACTTTTGATTCAATAGTTCAGCTTATATCTCGTATAGCTTTCTCTCTCTGTAATGATCAGCCTCAAACAGCACACACTGTTTCATCTCTCTCCTTCGTTTCTCTTCCTCTGACATGGTTTTCTCCAGTGCTTGATTTACGTCAGTCAGGACAAGGACATCCACCCGTTAGGCGCGCCGCTGACGTAGACGTAACCGCCCATCTCTCCTCCCTCTCCCAAATTGGGGTCACCAACCTTCATCAGCCAAAGCGGTGAGTCATCATCAGGCCGGCTCCCAGTAGAGTCACCGTGGGACACCGCCGCTTCCGTCTCTTGCCCAAATTAAGTAGGGCCGACCTGACATTGTCTGTTCCGTACTGTCAAATCACTCGGGAGTGGGGAGAAGAGGAAGGATTCATGATTAGGGGCTGGATCTGTCTGCGCTCCGGAGGGGATCCGGGTGGGATGGATGATTAAGGGGGAGATGGGAAGAACACAAAATAAAGGGGCAGAGGGGAAAGAGACTAGATGGAGAGGTAGAGGGATGGGCTGGCAGGGTCCCAGGACACGTCTCTCTCAGCCTGCGTATTTACTGATCCTATCAGTCAGTCTGAATCTGAATAAACACCCGGTCTAGATAAGGAACAGAAGACATATACAGATACGCATACACACGTACACTCGTCTTCATCCAGTCAGACGAGACTCTAGACTTGGAGGGAGGAATGATTTGCACATTTATTTGCACATGCTGTCTGTGTTTATTTTAGCACCTCATTTTGCAAATTAGGTAACAGCATAATTCCAATAAATTCCTGCAAATTCCTATTTCTGCACTTTTATAGTGCCTGCTTAAACTGGATTGTGGGTGGCTGGAAAAAGAAAAGAAAAGACGGCATCTCTTCCATTTAAAATCATACGCTTTCTGGAATACTTTAGTCTAAATGGTCAATCATGGCAATGACCGATTAAATATTTGAATATAATAAACACAAAGCTATATATTCGGACATTGTCAATGGCAACATACTGGTATTCATGTCTCATATCAATCCGCAGTCACTTTCTTTTCAAACTTACCAAGAAGAACAATTTACACAGTGAAATGGTCAAACTCTTCACAACTTCTAAACATTCTTTGAGCCATCACATGCAAAATGATCTAATTATCAAAGTCTGTCAGACATGCATGTATATTTCATAAATATCTATGATACAGAATGTTTTCTGTGTACTATTGACTTTTCTAAAAGTACTGTTAAAAAATCTGGGTACCACTTTAGTTTAGGGTCCAATTCTCACGATTAACTAGTTATAATATGCTTATTATCCTGCATATTATGATATTGGCTGTTTATTAGTACTTATAAGGCACATACTACTGTAATGCTTTATTCTGCGTGACCATATTCTACATCCATTAATTCTACCCAATACCTAAACTTAAACGCTACAAAAACTACCATACTAACTATTAATAAGTAAATTATGATGAGGCAAAAGTCATAGTTAATAGTAAATATACACTCTAAAAAATGCTGGGTTAAAAACAACCCAAGTTGGGTTGAAAATGCACCGACCCAACAATTGGGTTGTTTTAACCCAATGGTTGAGTTGTTCTTACCCAGCAATTGGGTTGTCTTAAGCAACATTTAACCCAACCACTGGGTTAAAACAACTCAACCATTGGGTTAAAACAACTCAATTGTTGGGTCGGTGCATTTTCAACCCAACTTGGGTTGTTTTTAACCCAGCATTTTTTAGAGTGTACACTGATCAGGCATAACACCTTCCTAATATTGTGTCGGTCCCCTTTTGCTGCCAAAACAGCTCCGAACCATCAAGGCATGGACTTCACTAGACCCCTGAAGGTGTGCTGTGGTATCTGACACCAATATGTTAGCAGCAGATCATTTAAGTCTTGTAAGTTGTGAGGTGCCTCCATGGATTGGATTTGTTTGTTCAGCACATCCCACAGATGCTCGATTGGATTGAGATCTGGGGAATTTGGAGAATTCATCAACTCAAACTTGTTGTTGTGCTCCTCAAACCATTATCATGCTGGAAGAGCCATAGCCACCTGAGAATACCTTTTCATGAAAGATATGCAGCCCCATACGCAACTAATTTGGAGGCCATCACAATTTTGCCCTTGTCAAACTTACTCAAACTCACTCAAATCCGTACGCTTGCCCATTTCTCCTGCTTCTAATACACCAACTTTGAGGACAAAATGTTCACTTGCTGCCTAATATATCCCACCCACTAACAGGAGCCGTGATGAAGAGATCGTCAGTGTTATTCACTTCAGCTGTCAGTGGTCATAATGTTATGCCTGATCGGTGTGTGTGTTACCCATACAAAAGTGCTAACAAAATCTGGATCTAAATATTCACAAAAGCATTCAGCTACGTTAAACGGACAGTCAGTGTCAACAAAAAAAGTCGATAAAAAATATAATAAACATTTATATTACATTAAATAATTAAACTTTACTGTTCACAAACTTGGGTCTTCAGTCAACAAAGGCTGAAGGCTAAATCCCGTCTGGCTAGCGTGCTTCCCATAATGTTGGGAAATAATAATGTGGGCAAAAATAGAAAAGCTCAAAACATTTTAGAGCCCGTTTTACACCTGTATTTAGCTTCGTCCATTTGTGATCCAAACGATCAAAACACATCTTAATATCAGGTGTAAACAGGGGAATAAAACCATTTGGGTGAGTTAGTTCATTTTGCAGACATGCAATAGAGTTGTGATGTATCAGCTGTGGCAATTGCACATACAGTTTAGACAATCTTAAGACTGTTTAAAACAAATGAGCCAAAGTTAATGAAAAAAGGCTGTACTGTTGTTACAGAGTTTGTCTTGTTGATGGACAGATTTTTTTACTAAGTTGTATTATGTACGTTGTAAGACTATTTTTCTTTGTGGATTAGATCCACTAAAGTAAAAATCCTTTTAAATGTGATATAATAAGGGTCACTATCACAAAATGAACCCTTGAGAATGCAATGAAAAATAATGAACTTACGCAAATCCCTTCGTCTTTTGACAGATAGTGAGTTTGCGCTGATGTGCACCAGCTGTAATGGAAAACTCGAATCTGTCCAAAGACAGACTTGCTTTTCTAAAATGCTTTAAAAAACGAAGAACTCGCCTTTTTAGGCACCTGTTTTAGGACTGTGCCTCTGTGTACTGCATGGTCCAGGCTCATCTTGACCTTTGGGAGGCCCTGTGAGTGACCTGTGGATGCATGGAGGTGGTCGGAGCACAGGTGGTGTGAATGTGCATCTGAGCACCTGCAGGCCTGTTTCCTCTGTAACCCCTCCACATCTGGCTGGGATCACGGCCTTGCCTCCACACCAGGCATAAATAACACATCCAGCAACGTGGAACCGTCTGTCCTGCTCCGCTGTGAATTACGACCTGCTGTTTCTCTCTCTCTCGCTCTCTCTCTCTGTCATTCCTTTCGATCTGCCTTTTGTCATTTTTATCTCGGTTGTTCGTGTTTTATCCCCCCCATCTGTGAAGATGAAACATCATCTTCTCGTCTTGAGATGTTTTGAAGGGCGGTTTCACAAGCCGTCTGATCCCAGTGATATTGGATTAGACTGACATCTTTTCAATGGGATTCGGGATTGGAGATCTGAGGCTGAAGCGCTGCAGTGTTTCATATTCCATCAGCTCTCTGGCATGCCTGCACATGAACAAGGACATGGTTTCCAAGAAAAGTTCAATCGACATTTGATTTTTAGTATTACTGCGAGTTATACCCAGCCTTCTTTTGGAAAGTATGTCCAACGGCCAAACTGAGCTGAGTTTCCATGTGTTTAGAGAGCAATCTATATTCATCCGATATCAAATGGCAGATTTTGGCCATGTGCATTAAATCCAGAGGCCACCCATGAGGACAAAAGAAAGACTGATGATTTACATTTTTCAGCAAGAGTCTAAAGTCTCTATAGATTTATCCATAACATACATTTCTATATTCAGATTGGATGAGCCACACTATGACACACATCATAAACACACACACTCATACTCACATATTATAAAGAATATTAATGCACTTGCCAGCATAAAATGCCTACAGATGTGAACAGACTGTTACTTGGCAGAAGAACTGTTCGTTCTGATTATTATTATTGGTCATGTCGTCACCTTTATAACATATATTATAAAGCTTTACAATGCAGATTCTTTCAAAGCAGCTTTGCCGTGATCAACAGGTAATTAATGATTCAATGATGCAAACTATTCAATTCTGCTCTAAAGCAGCTCTAAAAGACAGACAGTAAAAAGTCATTACTGAAATCAGTTTGATTTGTTGATTCAGTTCGGTTCAATAACTGTAAAGATCATCAAATATGGAATACGTTCAATTAATCTAAAAACAACAGAATGGATGAATAGATGTTGCAGACAGATGGATGTGTGGATATCTTAAACAGATGGATGGATGGATGGATGGATGGATGGATGGATGGATGGATGGATGGATGGATGGATGGATGGATGGATGGATGGATGGATGGATGGATGGATGGAGTAGAACAATTGATGTATGGATATTTTGATCAGATGGATGGATGGATGGATGGATGGATGGATGGATGGATGGATGGATGGATGGATGGATGGATGGATAGAGTAGAATGATGGATGTATGGATATTGTAAACAGATGGATGGATGGATGGATGGATGGATGGATGGATGGATGGATGGATGGATGGATGGAGTAGAACAATTGATGTATGGATATTTTAAACAGATGGATGGATGGATGGATGGATGGATGGATGGATGGATGGATGGATGGATGGATGGATGGATGGAGTAGAACAATTGATATATGGATATTTTAAACAGATGGATGGATGGATGGATGGATGGATGGATGGATGGAGTAGAATAATGGATGTATGAATACTGTAAACAGATGGATGGATGGATGGATGGATGGATGGATGGATGGATGGATGGATGGATGGATGGATGGATGGATGGATGGAGTAGAATAATGGATGTATGAATACTGTAAACAGATGGATGGATGGATGGATGGATGGATGGATGGATGGATGGATGGATGGATGGGTTCCACCTGATCAAGTGTCGAGCTGTCGATGAGCTGCTCCAGATTAGCTGGAAGCTTGCATGGCTAACGCCGTTGTTGGTGAATAAGAGAGTGAATGAGTGAATGTGACGCAGGATCTAAAGCGCTCTGGATGGCCATGGGTGTGTTGAAGCGGTCGGATGGGTGTATATAAATGCAGTCCATTAATCATTTACCATGGATGGATATTACGGATGTATAGATAGATAGAACATTAGTTTGCCTCCGATGTGTTAATTGCGGTGGACCTTCTTACACACTGTAATTCATTCCGAAGCACTGTTTTTCTCTTTCTCTTCCTTTTCGCAGATCCTCCTTCAGTCCTGTTGTCTACTGTAAACTGTTTACACACAATATGAATGGTCGGCATGGAGACGGATCATGGATGTGGTGGAGGGAATCACAGGTGTTCCTGTTTGGATTCTCAGGGGTTTGTGTGCATATGCGTGTGTCATGCTGCTTTTTCTTTTTTTGGAGGAAAAATTCCACCACTGCTACGGACGTCTCCCACAAGGCCGATTTATTTATTTCAGCCGTCCAGTCACCCAGACACGTTTACATGAGCAGAGGAGAGTGCACTTCCTGTTAGTTCTAATCTTCCTCTTCTTCTGAAAACCCCTCCGTCTCGTTTTCCGAGCGTCCTCGCCCCTAGGGCCGGTCGATGCTTTATGCGCCTCCTGCCTCTGCCGGTGATAAACAAGACGGCTAGATTAGAGCTAATTGCAGGATTATCATTTATGAGCACAAACTGACAGCTGAGGCCGTGTGCCACGCGTGCAAACACTGGAGAACACGAAGTGAAGGTTTTACAATCAACGAGATTACACTGGATGGCTGCGTATCAGCCCGAGCACACAGTCTTAGATTATATCGTCATGGTGAGTGTTAGACTGACAGTCCATATCACTTTAATGATAGGTACTTAAAGAACACACACCTGATGGGTGCTTATCGGAATGATAAACAGTGAGACAGTTTAACAGTAGTTTAGCTGTTTGTTTTTTACCAATGCTGCATGATGAAATGAACAGATTTATTTGCATATTATCTGAGTGCTGAGAATGTTGATCACATTAGTAGAGGCTGTTGAGATAAGATTATGAGAATACAGTGTGAACATGTGTGCTTTAACCCTGTTTCAGCTGTCACACACACACACACACTCCGCGATTATGGAAAGTGAATGTGTTGCCGTATATCTGTGGCACTTAAATGTTTACACTGTGACTCAACTGGAAACAGACCGGATCGATTGGTTCCTGAAGTGTGCGGTTTGTCTCATCAGATGCGCTGCTGTCTCGGGATGAGATCCTCAAATTCTCCCACAGACTTTGAAAAGTATAAGTGCAGGCCATGATAAAGTTTTAGCTCCTGTACATGATTAGCATCCTCCCCTTCAGACTCTCTGTTGACTGGGTGCACCCGAAACCTTCTTTTCGGTCTTTTAAATAAAACGAAAAACTCGTCTTCACTGCCCGTGTTTTCTCAGCTGACGCAGCGAATGTTTTGGAATGCTGGAGCTCTGAAACGTCGCAAATTCGTGTCGCGGCTGATGTGAATGGTTTAGATACGAAATATTCGCATACGAAATATTTGCTTATTAGCTTTGCTTTTTCGTTACACATCCGGTGTGAAAGGGCCTTAATATGATCATTCTTCCTGGTTCTGGTAAGAACTCGAGCTGCTGCGCTTTGGACCAGATGGAGTTGGTTTACTAAGCGAGCGGGGCAACCACCCAGTAGAGCATTACAATAATCTAGCCTTGATGTCAGGAGCGCATGAACTAACTTTTCAAGTTGAACGGCATTAAATATTACATTATGTCTGTGATGTCCATTTTAATATTATTTATTTATGTATTATTATTATTGACTTAATGTTATGCACATTATTATTAGGGGGTACTTCAAATAAATATGTTAGGGCAATGAGGTCCAGCTGACCAAAAAAGTTGGGGAATCCCTGTATTGCATGTAAATTATGAAATTTGTTTGAAAGACAAAAGCCTTCCTAGTTTCAAAGGCCTTAAGACACGGTTAAATAACTCACGGAGTGATAATAAAAATATTAATTGTTTTTGTTAGGAGCTGATTAGATATGCAATGTTGAGAAAACACTTCTTAAAAGTGAAATAAAGTCCAGTGGGTCTCAGTCGTCAGTGATAAACTCATAACGGGTGTTTTGTCTGTGGTGTCATTCCACAAACCTGGAAGACCTTATGAACATCTAACCACTAGCTTTTATTTAGAAAGGACATTTTTAAATATAACAGCGAAGTAGAACCAATGAATTATGAATAATTTACAGCAACTGTTGGAATAACCTGTATTTATGTAATTCATAGGAAAGTATCTGTAGTCTGATTACTTGCAATATCATACAGTTTCACAGAGAAAAGAAAACACCTAATAAACATAAAATAAACATGTTGTTGTCAAAGAGAACAGTTTTCCAAATAAAAGCTTTCCTACAAAGGTAAAATTAAAATGTGTAATATAGAGACGGCCACCAATCGAAAGGGAATATGCATACAGGTGATGAAAATACCAATTTATGAACATTAGATTTTCAAGAACTAAAGTGACTAGTCTGTGACTATGCAGCTCCATACACAACAAACTGAGATGCTCTGTGTATTCTGACACCTTTCCATCAGAGCCAGCATTAACTTCTGGAGCAGTTTGAGCTCCAGTAGCTCGTCTGTTTGATCGGACCACACGGGCCAGCCTTCGCTCCCCACGTGCATCAATGAGCCTTGGCCGCCCATGACCCTGTGGCCGGTTCTCCACTGTTCCTTCCTTGGAGCACTTTTGATAGATACTGACCACTGCAGATCGGGAACAGCCCACAAGAGCTGCAGTTTTGGAGATGCTCTGATCCAGTCGTCTAGCCGTCAAAATCTGGCCCTTGTCAAACTCGCTCAAATCCTTACGTTTGCCCATTTTTCCTGCTTCTAACACATCAACTTAGAGGACAAAATGTTCACTTTCTGCCTAATATATCCCACCCACTAACAGCAGCCGTGATGAAGAGATCATCAGTGTTATTCACTTCAGCTCACCTGCTGCTCATTTATTTCAACATTATTTTTACTCACAAGCGAAGACAGAAACAAAACTTCACCGTAAGTATATCAGGGCCTTAAGGGTCAAGGTGAGGGGGGTCAACACAAACGCTTGTCCAACTCCACTATGCTCTCTCTGTCTCAAACTCCTGATCATTGACAAAGTAACGGGCAATAATAACACAACAGAATAGAAAGCCTCACATTTACACACACCCTGGTGCACGTTTACCCATGTGACGACCTTTTCTTAAACATTTACACCGATGATATCATTGGAATGTGTTGTGGAGGAGGGAGAGGTGGAGTATCAGGATAGTATGTGTGTGTGTGTGCCTTTATATATCTGTGATGGCCAGCCGTGTTTTATCATGTAATGCAGCAGAGCAACGCTTGCCAAGCATATGCTGGCAGAACAGCGATTAACACTCAGAGGAAGCCGCCGGTCTCTCACCGTCTCACTCTTGAGCGGGTACGGGAATGAGGCATGGGACGTCCCCATCCTAATCTCATCTCTCTCTCTCTCTCTCTCTCTCTCTCTCTCTCTCTCTCTCTCTCTCTCTCTCTCTCTCTCTCTCTCTCTTCTCTCTCTCTCTCTCTCTCTCTCTCTCTCAACAAACAATGACCTAAAGAGAAAGGAATCTTATCTCAGAACGTACTTTGGAATTTCTATCAAATGCAAAGCAACCTATGTTTATCAGACAAGTGGAGAGAGAGAGAGAGAGAGAGAGAGAGAGACAGACAGAGAGAGAGAGAGAGAGAGAGAGAGAGAGAGAGAGAGAGAGAGAGAGAGAGAGAGAGAGAGAGAGAGAGAGAGAGAGAGATTATTGGAGAAAGTTATTGCATAAACTCAGATTAACTTCCATCAAACTAAAGACATTTCAATGCAATTTCTTCTGTTTTCTTAGATTAAATGGCACAATATGTAGTTTTTCGCCAAAAAAAAAGTAAAAAAAAATGTCTTATTTGTGCACAGTCTAATATGCTGAAAAGAGCTTCATTAGTATTTTTTGTCTCGTTTTTTTCCCCTTTAAGTTTAATTACAAAATACATTACATATATCATAATGTAATAGTAGTATATCATAATTTAAAAAAAAAAGTCAAGTAATCACCTTTATTTATAGAGTGCTTTTTACAATGCAGATTGTTTTAAAGCAGCTTCACAGTGTTAATAATGCAAATAATTCTGCAACAAAAAAATAATGCAATAAAGATAGGACAACAAAACAACACAAACAAATATTACTGTAGTCGTTTGAAATTTATAGCACAAAATAGTTATAAAATATTAAAATGTTTTAGCCACTGCCACCTCGTCCTCTGCTAAAACGAAACGTTGCACTGGAATTCATGTTCAGATCTGAGAAAACGGTAAAGCCCAACTTCTTTGATTTGATTGGCCAACATCTTGTCATTGACGAGCACCGTTAGACCAGTCTAAAAATGTTGTCATCCTAACAACATACTGAGCGGTTCATACTGAAGTGCAACAGAGCTACATCAAGAATATCAATCATTGGTGGGGACAATCTGCCCATATCTGGGAATATCTGGGTGTATCAGTATATCTCATCTGGATTCCCTATATGGCTATAAGTAATTCAGTGGAATGGGAAAAGCGTGCCAGTGAATGCTAGAACTGAAAATACATGTAAAAAAATCAAGTTTATTGAGTGAGCAGATGGTGACAGTCAAACAACAGAGATTCCCAAGGGATTAAGAAGAAATATTTCCAGTGACATTTGAGGGTTATATGTAATTTTTGTGCCGGCCACAAGCCAGAAAGAGCACGCCACAACAGAGAAGGATAGTTTGTGAATGAATTCTCATAGATCTGTACATGAGCACCACGGCCAATAAATAAATGAATTAATTCAGGATGCCCCACCCGTGTCGGAATGCAGAAGACTCTCCCAGCTCCGAGGAGGAAATGTGAGCCGATGACATTTCTCTCTGTTTCAAACAGTGACTGTGAACATCAAGCACGAGCAAGTCTACAGGAAGATCCTCATTTTTATCATCCAACAGTAGTCTCGCTCTCTTTCCTTCCTTTTATTTCTAGGCAAACTCCCTGCACTTACCCAACGGTTGTCCAACAACAAACTCAGTGACCAAATATGGGTCGCATACCTGTTTGGGAAGGGCAAAAACGAAAGCAAAATGCATTTAGGAACAACTTTTAAAAGGTAGTGGAACAAACTTTCGGACATGCATCCAATCAAACTCATACATTTTCCTGCAAATTCAGCTGTCTGAAGGTAGAACATGGTTAGGTTGGGAAAGGTTGCATGACATGCCATTATCCAGAAAACCATAACGACACAAAAAAATACAGTATGACCCTGACTACATCATTAAGAGTTCGGGGTGTTTTGTGCAGTGAAATACTGGAGGCTTAGCCTGACAAGCCAGACCCACATCAAGATGTTTGGTCTGGAAACTCACCATTGACAGCTCAATCCGACGGGTGGATAAACGGTTGTCTTTCAAACTCTCTCTGCTCGCGATAGGATAGCGCTACAACCAACCAGAGCAACGAAGGTGAAGCAGAGCTTGTTGATAGATTAAACATTCGCCATATCCGGTCGGCTAAACTCCGAACACATCTTCCCTTCTTAAGAATGACTTCAGTGCTGTTCTTTGTTCTTTTCTCAGAGAAAAGCTCAACTCCAAGTCTTCCAGAGTCGCGGTCAAAGCTGATTCGAAAGACCGCCCCCGTTCGCCAGTTTCTGTGTTTACTAGAAGAACGCAAACGCAACTCGGCCGTCGTCATTATGGCCCCGCCCGCCAACTCTATACACGATGTGATTGGCCCGTCCAGAGTTTTGCGTTTACAGCTCAGAAGTGTTGCTAGACGACACTCGTGGGCAGATTAGATTTGCTGCCGCTAGGGTGCATCTAGATTTCTTTGTTACTGGAGGCTGAGAGAATCAAACAATCTGTAATTGTCAATTTCCAATTCAGACAGTCGTGTTATAATTTGTGTGTATTGTTGTGCCTGTGCAGTTTACATATGGAGTTAGAAAAAGGACTAAAGTCCCAATGTAGTCAATAATTTTATCCCTTAAACTCATCTTTGATCACCAAAATTAAATATTTAAAGTCTCCGTAAAGCAACACTAAAATATGTTCTGAGTTTGTCAATGTGTTATTAACCACCCAGCCAAATTTGAATGATAAAAAAAACCTGCAAGTAAATGTGATCAAACCCTTATTCTTGAAATAATTAGCAGTATTCTCTGCTCTCAAACGCTGGGGGCGTGTCCGCTGTTACCACGCCCACTCACGAGAAAGATCCCTTCTCTCTCAAAATACTTGTCCAATGAGTCCCACATACTGATGCATATAAACAAAAGAATCCCCTTAGATGGTTGCAAAATTTTGTAGAGTTTCTGTGGATCACCTTCTAATTGTAACATAAGCACACAGGGCGACTTACACTCATTGATGTACACTCTAAAAAAGGTTGGGTTAAAACAACCCACGTTGGACTGAAATTGGACAAACCCAGCAACTGTGTTGTTTTAATCCAGCGGTTGGGTTAAATGTTTGCTTAAAACAACCCGATTGCTTGGTTTTGTCCATTTGCAACCCAACTTGGGTTGTTTTTTAACCCAGCATTTTTGAGTGTACATAGTTGAGTCTTCGTAATGTGTTTAGAAACAAATCTCAGAATTGCTTTTCAACCTTCATAATATATTTTCAAGACTCTTGTGATGATACATCGACTTACAATAGGTTGAATGATTAAAATCGATTTTTCAAATTTGCAGATTCATCTAGGGTAGCTTGATATTATAATATTGACGATATATGGTTATTACCTACCACTCAAACATTGAATTGAAGTATCATATAGATTCTGTAAAACGGTAACCAATAGACTAGGCTACTATGACGCTGGCTTGTAAACGTGAGCATCACGATCATTTGGCATTTGAAAAAAAAAAAAACCCATGAAATTATATTCATATAACATGCTGAAACATATGCCACTGTACCTGTGATGAAGACATTTCACACGCGACGCAAGCAGAACACCCACATGTGAACTCCTGCAGTGTGCAGGGCTATCATGGCTGTCATGTCAACAAATGCACGCGCACATCACCTGATGTAGGATGACAGAGTTAAGAAAGTAGAGGACAATACTGTCTCCCAACTGTAGGGGGACCCCGAGAGCAAAACCTACCTGGTGCTGCTTTAAATGAAAAAATTAAATAAATCTTCATGCCTTAAAATAGCTTGAATATAATTCTGCACTCTTGCTTCATTTAGTATACTATGAATATGCAAATTAGCCCCGCGTCCACTCACTCAAACCAGCTCAGAGATCCACTAGATGACATCACACGTTGACGTGATTGGTCGTAAGGCAAACCGTGTTTTTGAGACTGCCTTTGGTTCACGGCAGTTGTAAAGGGGGGGTGAAAAACTCAGTGTTCAGTCAATCTCATGTCAATCTTGAGTTCCTATAGAGTAGTATTGCCATCCTTTATATCTCCGAAAGTCTTTAGTTTTATTATACTTATAAAAGAAATATAGGCTGTACCGAGTCTTTCCGGGAAATAAACGAGCGGCTGGAGGTGTATCGTGTGGGCGGCAGCTAAAGAAAGGCGAGCATGCACAAAGCGGTGACGTCCTCAAGCGTGGAGAAGAAAACGTTACTCTAAATCAGATTCAGCTAATACAGATATGATCCAGAATCAGATCCGGAGGCTGAAATAAACTGAACAGGAGAAACAGCAACAGCAGGACGTCCGTCTCTGTGGTATGGACTGTATTTAGTGGCCTGTCAACATTTGTGTGTGTTTACTCACAGTTCATGAGGACATGATTCGGTTTATGGACTATTGTATGCGACTAAACTTAGAAGTAGCAAGCAAAACGGTTTTGCACGTCAGACTAGTGTAACGTTATACATAGAACAACAATGAATTCCAGTTAGCGCATTTGAATGACGAAGCACGCTTTGTGATAACACTAGGCTTATGTTTGAGTGGTTTTCCAATAAACAAACTGACACCTATAGTGGTTAGCTAAACTAATGTATTTAAACACACACCATAGATCACATGCTCCATTGATAAATTAACTAACGTTATACACGATCATGTCGTTTACTGATGTTTACTCACGCGACAATAGCCAACAACAGACATTTGAAGCAGTTTTACTCACCGGCTGCTTCTAAAGCACGACCGCGAACCTTTATCGTTGGGACCGCTCCAACAAAAACACACTTCTTTGGTAACTGTTGATTTCGTGATGTCCTGTGACAGCAGTGACCGTGGAGATCCACTTTTGCGACACGACTGAAACGTGATGTTGTGACGCTTCTCGTCGTTTCTGCGTTCAAATCGGATCAAATGCAGCGCTGCCTTCCCGGAATGCTGTGCTGAAGCGTTAAGTTCTTTGACGTCATCCATAGGAATAAAGTGGAGCGCGGCGCGACCATAGGGCATGACAGAAGTGTTGCGCGGACGAGTGGATCTGCAGCTGAGAGTGTTTATGGGCGTTGCATTTCCTCTCTCCGCTCTAGTCACGCGCGCGCACCCTACCGGGAGAAGAGCCCGTACGGCCCACGCAAGGACCTTCCGCTCTGTCGACGTCAAATAGACCCATACTCGGAAAAAAACTCTCCGAAACTTGTGAGAAACCGGAAGGAGTATTTTTGACACAGAAATACTCCATCAAACGTCAACTTAGTTTTTGAAACTTTGTCTATGTTTAGGATGGGAATCCAAGTCTTTAACAGTGTAAAAAGCTCAGTATGCATGAAACAGCATTTCACTCCCCCTTTAAGAGAAAATACTCAAAATAATAGCAATGGTGTTGACTTATGAATCTGCACATGGTTTGTCTTAAAGCATATTAAAACACACATAGATATAAACATCATTAAAAGCTTGATTTTCACCACAGGGGGCTTTAACGTTCGACATTAACCAAAAAAAGTGTCTAATTTAATCTATTTGTATGTTTTGTTCTGATTCTTTAGAGGTGAGTGACTCAGTGACTCACCACAAACATCAGAAATTAAAATCTGTATCAAGCTACACATTGTTTTTAGCCTGGCATTCTGAATTGCACTTGACGTCCAATGTCAAATTTGTGTCTTGAAGTCCTATGCCACAGAGGATTCTGGAAACCAGTGTCCTTGCATGGGCGAACCGGATTCTCTGTACGAGTGTGTGTGTGTGTGTGTGTGTGTGTGTGTGTGTGTGTGTGTGTGTGTGTGTGTGTGTGTGTGTGTGTGTGTGTGTGTGTGTGTGTGTGTGTGTGTGTTGTGTGTGTGTGTGTGTTGAGAAAGGGGGTGTTTCAACTGATTCAACAGATGCAATCCAATCTGTCAGACGATGCTTGTGAGGTTACAGACATTTTCTCATTGCCCCGCCAGATGCATACCAATGCTGTCCACCCCATCGGAAGGACGAGTGCACCTTGCTCCCTCTCTCGTCTCTCTTTCTTTTGTGTTTCTTTGTGCACTCATTATCTTCTCTCTCTCTATTTCTGGTGATAGATGTGTTTTCCTGGCACCCTCTGGCTGTTCATTTGCACCAATGACAGTGAATTAATCTTGTATCATCATTAGTTTCTCTTTCACCTTCATGACTCCCTCCAGAATAAACACTCGCTCAGATAATGTCAGATCAACTGGCCGTGCCGCCCATTGTGTGCTCCACTTTATCTTTCACGTTTTTTCCTGTTTCCTTCAAAAGAAACATTTAGACTCAAATGTAAAGTTGCAAATGGCAATCTGACCTGTACTGTGTATCCAAAGCAGCCCTGACCTTATCTTTGTTTGTGTTTTGTACGTTTGGAGAGGTGGGTGGAGGGAGGGGGCATCGGTGACATCACTGTCAGGGTGGATCCGAATGGACAGGAAAGTCAATTAGAGTTTAACTGAGTTTACCAGCTGGTAAGAGAGAGAGAGAGAGAGAGAGAGAGAGAGAGAGAGAGAGAGAGAGAGAGAGAGAGAGAGAGAGAGAGAGAGAGAGAGAGAGGGAGGAAAAAGGGGAGGAGAGCGCAAAAAAGAAGTACAGACAGATTCAGAGAGGAAGGGAGAAAGTCAGCTACAAAGCCAGAGGGACAGAGGAAATTTAGCCGGCGCAAACTTCCAATTCCTCCTCTCTCTTCCATTTCATTCTCTCTCTCCTCAGCTGCTAGTTGCGTCTTAGTCCTGGTATAACAGCGCGTCCAGTCACACTCAAGGAAGCCAGTGGATGTTTTAGAGAGTGCACTTCTCCGACACTCACACAGGATGAGTGCCTGAGGACAAGCTGGAGAGGCTCACGTTATTCCTCATATACTTTTAGCTAACCCAGCAGAGTCAGACGGCCTCAGGAGCGAATGAGAGGAGAGGGTCTGTAACGCTGGAGCTCAAGGACAAACCATGGACTCTGCACACCTCCCGCTTCACCTGGACGTGAGTACTACCCTCCACCACAGAACACCTTGATGGTTGAAACATCAGCCACGGGTAAAGCTACAACTCCAAGTTTAGTCATGGTTTAAACAAGATAAATTGACTAAAATCAAAGGAATAGTTTGCTTTGTGAGAATAGTGAGCTAAAATAAAATAATTTTTGTACTTTTTCTCGTATTACACACAAATAATACAAATATTACTCACTGCTTATTTGCTGTGAACATGTCTTATACAATTACACAAGTCGGTTTATCTTGTTTTAAGGATGTTTCGATTATGGAAAATACGTGCAATGCTGAATAAGAAAATGATTTCCTGCAATGTGTGACTCAAATCTGATTAAACCCACTCAAAACGTCAACCATCCACTCATTTAACGTTCCTCATCAAACTGTCTGCTCTGTGCTAAAAATGCACACGTATTGCTCACCAAACCCAATGACAGATTCATAGCGGAGATGCTTCCTCAGAACATGTGAAACAGGCAGATCAGTGTTTCCATGAAAAGCAAAACCCAGTCAGTGCTCTCTCAAGTCTTCCAGGCTTTAAGATTTCCTAGCCGGATCATGCAGAAGAAGAAACTGGAGAGTAGATGCTGTCCATAGCCGACAGAGAGCTGAATATATGCGCTTGGATTGAGGGATAAAATGTATAGCTAACAAACAGGCAAGCCCTTGGATAACTGGGTAAATCAAAAAGAAACAATCTGGCACAAAAATTAAGATGTGATATGACACTTCAGAGCTTTAAAGAGTAGGGTTTTAGGGGGTTAACTAAAATAGATCATTCAGCATTTGCCAGATGATAATACAACGCTGCCTGAGTGTTTCAGGATCGCCAAAACGGTCAAATTGATAACAGAATGTTATGTGGGGGTTAGGGGAGGATTCTGGGAGGAAATGTCTTGTCTGGTCTACACTACTCATCCTCGGAGACCACTTTAGTCTGTTCTTAGCTGAACCTTTGGCAAGCTGCATAGATTGTGTGTGTATGTTCCTATAGCAGTGCATTGTGTGTATGCATTTGTGTGTGTGTGTGTGTGTGTGTGTGTGTGTGTGTGTGTGTGTGTGTGTGTGTGTGTGTGTGTGTGTGTGTGTGTGTGTGTGTGCTGTCACAGAGAACTGTTCTAATTAACATTATAGGGCACAATTTGAGGTCTGGGCCGCTGTCATTATCTCTTAATCAGTCCAGCTGGGATAAATTACAGTTCTGTGCTAATATACTCCAATGAACCCACCCTGCGGGCTACCTGCAATATTATTCTAATGATTTCATCTCTTTAATTCAGCAAAACAGGCACAGCTTACCCATTTGTGACTTATCACGTGCCTCAGGCGCTCAAGACTTGGGGGGGGGGGGGGGGGGGGTTAATAAATTCGGGTACACTTTGCATCCGTGAAAGTAGAGCAAGTCATATGTAAGAGTGTTTCTTCAGGAACAAACTGACAAAATGGGGAGAGCTGGGGAGAAGCAGTCTAGGGAATGAACGAAAGGAAGAACAACAGGAAAGGAGAGCGGAGGGATCGCGGTACGGAGTGAAATGTGAAACAAGAAGACAGCGGTGGAGGATAAATCAGCAACAAGCAGAGGCACCATGACCCCCATGGCCCTTCACTGCTGACTTCTGGGTAAATCGAAGGGGGGGAACAGAGAGAGAGAGAGAGAGAGAGAGAGAGAGAGAGAGAGAGAGAGAGAGAGAGAGAGAGAGAGAGAGCCGAGAGAGCCGAGAGAGCCGAGAGAGCCGAGAGAGCCGAGAGAACTGGCCTTTCCTAGAACTGTGTAACAATATATCAATTCTGGAAGTCATGCTTTACAGGAAGAGAACTGATAAGAAGAATAAAAATAGGGGAAAAATGTGGAAAGCACGTTGAAAGAGATAAGTGGATGCAAAGACACCCTACCCTCCACTCTGAGGTCAGCAGGTCACATCGCTCTGGTAATGGCACGAGTCTGGCCGACCTTTCCTCCGCCTGGGTCACCCCTTGCTGTCTGTTCTGGGGTCTAATAAACGTCTCTTTCCGCCCCCCTCCATCTGATTACCATGCTCCCTGTAGAGGAAGTTATTGCGTGTTGAATCCAATCACAACACAAACCGTAACACATATGCAGCGTGAACACATGTCGATGGGGGGAGGGACTGCGGGGAAGACAGAAGCGAAGGAGTCTAATGAAGTTTTAGTGGGTAGGCGGCATTCAGGAGAGCTGATCCGTCTGGAAGCTACACCTCGTGAGGTCCCACTGGGCGGAACAATCGAGTGGATGGGTAAAAGCCACTTAATCTACTTTAGTGCCGGATGCTGTGGGCGTGGGGGGACTGTCTTATCCTGAGTGTCCTCTGAGGATTTGGCTGGAGTTTGGTGAATGAGTGTGAGCGAGAGGGAGGGGACAGTGGACAGCGAGAGGACGGTAGACATCCTCTTCTCCAGTGTGTTTTATCACCTGTAGTTGAGGGTAATCTTAGACTCCCAAAGGAGTCGCTGCTCAGCAAAACCTGACTTGAGGAGATCCTACATCAAAAGAACATTTAGTTTGACTCAGATGTAAGTGTTCCCGGCCCCTGTGAGACCACCCAGCACCTTCTTGAAGAATCTTCTAGGATACACATAAGATGAACTCTATATTTGCCACAGATCACTCATCCCTCAGTTTGTAAGAACAGGCTAAATGTGTTTACAGTGATAAAGCAAGAATATAGGCCAAGCATTCAAAAGGATGTCCAATACTTCCACAGTAATTAGATTCCAGCACAGCTGTTGATAGAGTTTATCTTGCATTTAACCTGGAATATTAATCTGAGAGTGTTTCTTTCAAAGTTCTCATATTAGCCCTCTGACACCTCCTAAACTCCACCAAAGTTCGTATCTGTAAAGGACCTTTTGAAGCCTGAAGTAGGTTTAGAGATGAGAAGGTTTCGCCACTAATGGATGACAGCTTATTACAATTAGCTCTTACTGAAAGATGATCTGAGTGTGTTTGCCAATCTTTCCTTTCAGGTAACAGAGCGACTGCCAGTGACGTAGAAAAAGCCTAAATTTAGGCAATACATTATTTTAAACTTTCCAAATCAAAGTTGTACAATTTCTGACTGCTTCCTCTTTGAGTTTTGTATTATACAAGATGTCAAAAATGTCTTCATGAATAAAAGTCAGTTTGTTGCTTTAATTCTCTTCCAATGCTCACAAAATTATTTGCAAATATGTATACACTGGAATAAATGTATGAAAAAACAGCAAGTTTTGCCACAGCACTAAACCTCCCAGTATCAAATTACTTTTGAAAGGTCATTTACTTTAAAACATTTACCATAAACATCAGTGTGTAGACACAATCTGTATACTTTTAACCTAGTGATTATTTTCAAGCAGATGTTTTAAACACACAAATGACAACCAGTCCCTCTCTGTGGGTCACTGGCAGCGGCACAGCGTCAACAAAGACATAATCAAACTGCAAAATTTTAATCTGCTTTCATCATACTGTATATTGGATGTTATAACCACTCTAGATTTATAATTTGCCTCACGGACATCCAAGAATGACCGCACCACTTTTATAATCTGTAAATTACATAATGTAATTTAGCTCAACGTAGCCTAACACAATATAAATTTGAATGGAAGTAAAGCATGTGCTTTTCAAGAACACTGCACCAATGCTGGATGTCCTGGGTTATTCTCATTTGTCAGTTAAATCAACTCTAGAGACACAGGCTTAATGAATTGGTCTAACAGGCCTATTGTAGACCTCTAAATCAAACACCACAGGCCATAATCTCTGTGAAACTACTTAAGTTCCCTTATGACACTGTTTCTGCGATTACCGTCTCCAAAACAACAAATACCAGTAAATCAACAACAAAAACAGTGATAGTTCCGTACCATGCAACAAACCAAACTTCTAGCACTAAATCACCTGCCATATAAGGGAAAACAAAGACCCATGGCTAAAGGGCTAAAGCTAAAACAGTCAATTACGCCACTAAATGGGTTTATTATATCAATACATTTCTGACTAGTATTATTTTTAAGCCAGGTTTTTATTCATAAAAACATCAACTTAAGGGATAGTTCACCCAAAAATATAAATTATTTCATGATTTACTTGCCCTCAAGCTATCCTAGGTCTACATGACTATCTTCTTTCAGACAAACATCATCAGCGTTATATTAAAAACAAAACAAAAATCATTGCTCTTCCAAGCTTTATAATAGGAGTAAATGGCAGTCCTGATTTTTAAATCCAAAAAAATGTCCGTCCATCCATCCATCCATCCATCCATCCATCCATCCATCCATCCATCCATCCATCTATCATAAAAGTAATCCATACGACTCCAGGGGTTATTAAAGGCCTTCTGAAGAGAAGCTATGTGTTTTGTATATAAAAAATATAATTTGATACTTTAAAATTACTGGCTTCTGACAGATGGCCGTACGCATCAATATATGGCAAAAAAGTAAACCCTGAATTTTTAAAGAGAAATGTGGGAGGACAAGTACAAAGTTCGTTCTGGCCAGTACATTCCATACTTCACAAGAAAAGCAAATGCCGAACATTTGCGTTTCTCTGCATTAACCCTGCCCACTTTAAATGTCTGACCATTCACACAATAGTTCTCGAACACCCGCAAGAAAAAAGCTCTGCTCAGGTGATGTGTCGAGAACAAGCTGCGAGAACTCCCAAACCAGGGCTGTGAGAACAAAATGACTTCATTTTGTTCTCGCAGCTCTGGGAGCGAGAACTTTTTTATCTGTTCTTGCAGAGTATGTAAAGGCCTTTACGCTACTTCAAAATCCCACGTCATGCATAGTCATAATAAGTCAACTTGCGTAGGCCATCTGCCGGAAACTTCTTGTTTTTTTGTGTATAAAGTTATAAATATGCTTCAGAAGGTTTTTTTTTTAACCCACTGGATTCTTATGGATTACTTTTATGATGGATGGATGGATGGATGGATGGATGGATGGATGGATGGATGGATGGATGGATGGATGGATGCACGCACTTTTTTAGACTTCAAATTCAGGACCGCCATTAAAGTTTGGAAGAGCCAGGACATTCTTTAATCTCCATCTGAAAGAAGATAGTCATACACCTAAGATGGCTTGAGGGTGAGTAAATCGTGGGATAATTTTCATTTTTGGGTGAACTATCCCTTTAAAGAAAGTCAATTGGGTCTAAAACAGAAATTAAAAAACAATGTATTCTTCAAAATATCTTCAGCAGTCTCAAAACGGCTCCTCTTTTTTACCGCTTTCTCCACAGGTCCAACATGTTCCCTGCTAGCCTACTGGTTCTGATGATCCTGCTGCTACCTCAAGCCTCATCAGGACACCAGGAAGGTCTCAGTCAGACTCATGGGAACCTGGCCAGCCCTCTGGAGCCTAGTTTGGCCCACACCATTCAGAACCTCCTGCTGACCCGTCTGGGCCTTCAGTCACACCCCAACCCCAGTGAGGAGGCATGGGTGCCCCAATATCTGCTAGACCTGTATCGATTCCACACGCAACAGTACCATCTCATTGAAGATCCAGAGTTTAACTACCCCTCCCAGCATGTGCAAGGAGCCAACACAGTCCGATGCTTTCACCACACAGGTATGGCATAGAGAACACCAATTCCCTTTGCAGACATAAAAAGCTAACTTTACCGCAAACACAGCACAGAGATGTGTGCAAATCAGTTAACCTGCCTTAGGTGCCAGCATGCCCACTGAAAAAGCTACCTGTGGATTCAATGTTCTGACATTTTTCATTCAAGTCTTGGCATTAGCGTAGACAACTTGGAACAAGTTAAGAAGAACATGGCTTATTTTCATAAGTGCTCCTAGCAAATGATGTGCAATTATTATTTCATTGGACAATTATGCCATTACATAGAGATCAAGTGTTTGAACACGATGGAAAGAAAAAAAATTACAGCTAAAGAACTTATTTTTCTTTTTTCTTGTGCAGATTCTACAGCGCTAAGTCTTCCAGAAGAGCAGAAAACGGCAGTGGACAGGATTCACATTGGCTTCAATCTGTCCTCCATTCCGTCAGAAGAGAGTGTGGTGTCGGCAGAGCTGCGTTTCCTGAATGAAGGGTCTAGTGGAGGCTCTCACGTGGCCAGCCTTTATCTTTCCAACGACGACCCTGCGTCGAAACCCACACTGCTCCATTCACGCCGACTGACTAAAAAGGGCGCAGAACTCTGGGAAACATTTCCCCTGGATGGAGAAGTGTTTCGCAATCTATCCGAGAGGTTGAGGACCCTGTCTTTCATCCTGGATGTTATTGCCGATAATAACAGCAGTCTTCCTAAAGAGAGACATCTGAGGGTGCGCAGGTACACGGGGCAAGATGAGCCCAGTTGGGCGAAGCAGAGGCCTTTACTGGTGACTTACAGTCATGATGGGCGCAGCAAGCCCTTTGAGCCCCTGAAAATTCGGACCCCTGCTGGCAGGCGAGGCAGGGGCAGGTTTAAGGCTGATAGGGGTCAGGGCTCTGATTCAGGTTGGCGGATGGGAAGGAATGACAGGCGAGTGAAACGAAACGGTGGGAGGGCCGCCAAGCTCAAAAGGCTTTCTCGCGCTCGATGCCGTCGACACCCGCTGTACGTGGACTTCAAAGATGTAGGCTGGAATAAATGGATCGTAGCCCCATCCGGTTACGATGCTTTCTTTTGCCTTGGAGAGTGCCGCTTCCCACTGGCTGACCATATGAATTCATCCAGCCATGCCATGGTGCAGACGCTGGTCAACTCTGTAAACGGGGCCGTGCCGCGGGCCTGCTGTGTGCCAACGGCCCTAAGCCCCATCGCCCTCCTCTACCTGGACCAGGAGGAACGTGTAGTGTTGAAAAACTACCAAGACATGGTGGTGGACGGCTGCGGCTGTCGATAACAAGATTTGTGTGGAATAAATGAGAAGGGTGGACTGGAAAATAGAACTAAAAAGGGACTAAAAACAGGAAGTGAGTCAGAAAGAAACCGAAAGAGACAAAGAAAGCGAGGTAAAACTGTCATACTAAAAACATGAGCACCTTCTCATCATCCTCTGGATCCCAGCTTCGACTTCTTGTGTCCAATGAAGCATCGTATTTGTGTGAAGTACGACCCTTAGAAGCACTCAGCCCAAACGTGATGTCTCCGTCTTATGTAGTCCACTCCAGCTTTCTGTCTTGTAGGTGTCCAATAGCTACAATATGTTCTTGTTGTTGTGTCCATCCTGCTCCTGTTTTGTGAGTCCTTCCCTCAAACACATCACATCACCGACAACTCAAAGGGACCAAGAAGTGGCCAAAGACTCTCGTTGAGCATTTGGTGCTGGGCAGACTTAAACCTGAGGGAAGACCTTCAATAAGATCTTCATCTATGGTTGCAAATGAAACTTCAAAGTATGCACTGTGACAGAGACTATAACTGAGTACAGGGCACTTCACCTTATGAGCTATTTAAAAAAAATCTTGACACCAAGAAATTATGATGTTAATGTCTGAATGTGCTAGTGATATTATTTATGGTGACCTGTTATTTTTATGTATGGTGCAGTCCAAAGAAAAGTTTGCTATACAAATACTGTGGTAGTAAGTAAATCTAATTTAAGAATGCATCAATATATCTATTTAAATAGCAAAAAAGTGGAATATTTAATCTTGATAAATACAGCAGATACTATATAAGTACCAGAACGCCTTATAGATCCATTTAAAGCCAGTTAAAACTGGTGTTACTCATCTATTATTTGTAAAACCACAGCACTGAATCATGGCAGCTTTATATTGGCATTGGCTAAACAATGAGGGCCCTTTCCTTACAGTAGAAGCTTTGTGAAACAAAGAAAATTGCCTAAACATTCCACGATATGGTGCCAAATGTTATGTTACCTGTGCAAGCTTGCTAAGTGGTGTTATACATAACTTTGTGTCTTTTCTGTCATCATGTAGTTATCACACAAGTGTTGACCAAACCGTCAGTGTTTAAAGATATCCAGATCAACGACAACAACAACAAAAATCGTTCAAGCTTACTCCGATGTTCTGTCATGAATAGCTGATTATATTTTAGTATGATGCTTTATGTGCAGTTTAAACAAAAGCCTTGAGAATGTCTGACATTGTCTGGAGCCATTGTGAAATGTGTAATAATAAACAGCAAACTAATCCGGCAGTTCTAATCAAACTTTCTTTAAGGATATTGTCTCGATCTTTGACTTTTCTCTTCTTTGGAATTGCTTTCCTAAAACCTTGATTTGGAGGGGTACATTTCATGAAATGCAGTATTTAACATGCCAATAAAAAATCTGGGTTAAACCAGCCTGGTTTCTGGCACTTGTCATGACCAACATAAAACCAGCTAAGACCAGCACAAACTTGTGGATTCGGATGGTGATAACTTACGGCAGGGGATTCATGCTTAATCTATATATTTATATAGAAGTAAATAATATCCTAATTATTATTCAATTATTTAAATCTCCTCTTTAAAAAATAGGAAAATAGACGCATTGTAGTTAAAATGGTTTTGTTTTGTATTTTATCCAAAACCAAAAATACATGTTATTTTAAAGATGTGGAAATAGGTTAATACAGCCTATTATTTACATGAGGTAAGTCTAGGCTAGATCTTTAAAAGGCATCCAATTCACAGTGAAACACAACCATACGGTGCTCATCTGTGGTCAAAAAGGATATAAACAGTGACTTTTGAAGTGATCTCTTCTTGAAAACTTGAAAAAAGATGTGGATTCAGACGGCAATTAAATTACAACACAACCTCTGTGTTTGTCAAAAGACAGTAGGTCATTTGGCAGGAGATTTTTACACGGGTGGGAGAAAAACACTGACATACTGGTTTCAGAGAGGCAATAAAATCACTGACTGGGCGCTGTCAATGATGAAAATACCTTATGACCGCATGAGAAATAATTATTATCTGAATAGGGCTTAAGATGTATTCATATTTATATGTATTCATGTATTCATATAATTTATTTATTTATGTATTTTTGCATACTGGTACTGTGATTTCAGAATGGGGGGAAAAACATAAAAAGTCTGGGCGTACCGTTACCCTTATAGAACAATTCGATACATATCACGATACGAAACTCAAAATACAATATTACGAGAGCAATGCTCTGAAATGACAAGACAGCAGTGAAAGATTTGGGTTCAAAGTGTGATATAAAAGTGCCTATTTAAGTGAGTTTGTCATTTAACTGTTTTGTTGTTGTGTAAAAAGAAAAATAGGTTAATGAACCCAACATTCAAGCAACCTGTCCCCGAATTGGCAAAAAAATGGTGGACAAAACCGCAACAGTTTGTAAGCACTGTCCCACACCTAAATGTACGTTTACATGAACGACAATACTCTTATATTAACCCAATTAAGACAATACTCTGATATTAACCCGATTAAGACAATACTCTAATATAAACCCGATTAAGACAATACGCTGATATAAACCCGATTAAGACAATACTCTGATATTAACCGGATTAAGACAATACTCTGATATAAACCCGATTAAGACAATACACTGATATTAACCCGATTAAGACAATACTCTGATATTAACCCGATTAAGACAATACTCTGATATTAACCCGATTAAGACAATACGCTGATATTAACCCGATTAAGACAATACGCTGATATAAACCCGATTAAGACAATACTCTGATATTAACCGGATTAAGACAACACTCTGATATAAACCCGATTAAGACAATACGCTGATATTAACCCGATTAAGACAATACTCTGATATTAACCCGATTAAGACAATACTCTGATATTAACCCGATTAAGACAATACTCTGATATTAACCCGATTAAGACAATACGCTGATATTAACCCGATTAAGACAATACTCTGATATAAACCCGATTAAGACAATACTCTGATATAAACCCGATTAAGACAATACTCTGATATTAACCCGATTAAGACAATACTCTGATATTAACCCGATTAAGACAATACGCTGATATTAACCCGATTAGGCAAGGCAAGGCAAGGCAAGTTTATTTATATAGCACATTTCATACACAATGGCAATTCAAAGTGCTTTACATAGAAAGGAATTAAAATAGGGCTAAAAAATGCATAAGAAAAAGAATACAATGTAAAGAGAATTAAAAGTAATAAAATGATGATAAAAAGAACAGGTAAACTAAAACAGTTATCTGTCTGTGTGATCCTTCGCGTGCACGCTATTAATCTGTAGAACGTCTTCTCACAGATCTAATCCTTCACCCAGGACAGAAGGGTCGGACGCTTTTCCAAACGCCCTCTATGTGATTTCAATTTCTTTTGGATATCTTAACCCCCTAGTATCTTCCTCGGACTTGATTTCTCAAAAACTCATTCCAAGTTTAATCTTCAAATATCAGTCCTCCCCTACTAGAATAGTCTCAACCCTCATAGAAATTTCTTAACCACTAGAATTTACTCCCGAAATTCTTAATCCCAAACTTCTTGATTGCGTTCCACAACCTCAGTTTTCTCAGAATATCACAATGATCACAGAGTCAGGCTCTCACTATGGTTGTACATTTGTCTCAAAAGTTTAACTGGAAATTCATGATACTTTACTAATTGTTTCATGTCCCCCATACATTTCTGGCCATACAATTTTCTCATTTGTTTGAATACCGGCGTATCATAAGTCGCTAGCTTGCTTTGTGATTTCCCCATATTGACAGTCTGTCTTTGTGATCCTTCGCGTGCACGCTATCAATCTGTAGAACGTCTTCTCACAGATCTAATCCTTCACCCAGGACAGAAGGGTCGGACGCTTTTCCAAACGCCCTCTATGTGATTTCAATTTCTTTTGGATATCTTAACCCCCTAGTATCTTCCTCGGACTTGATTTCTCAAAAACTCATTCCAAGTTTAATCTTCAAATATCAGTCCTCCCCTACTAGAATAGTCTCAACCCTCATAGAAATTTCTTAACCACTAGAATTTACTCCCGAAATTCTTAATCCCAAACTTCTTGATTGCGTTCCACAACCTCAGTTTTCTCAGAATATCGCAATGATCACAGAGTCAGGCTCTCACTATGGTTGTACATTTGTCTCAAAAGTTTAACCAAACTTCACAAACCCACGTTTTCCAAAATTAAAATCCCCATTTAAAACAGTTTTAAACACAAATTTTAAGTTTGTCTCTTACCAGAAAAAATTATTTAAAAAATGATGCATAGATAAGGTGCAATCAGTCGGACGTACAGTGCTCAGAGCTCATTCAGTAAATGCACAGCTAAACAGATGTGTTTTGAGTCTGGATTTGAATGTGGCTACTGTTGGAGCACATCTGATCTGTTCAGGAAGCCGGTTCCAACTACGGCTGGCATAATAGCTAAAGGCAGACTCTCCTTGCTTTGAGTGAACTCTTGGTATTTCTAACTGACTTGATCCTGCTGATCTGAGTGATCTGTTGGGTTTGTATTTAATCAGCATATCTGCGATGTATTGAGGTCCTAGCTCATTGAGTGATTTATAAACAAGTAATAGTACTTTAAAATCGATCCTAGATGTAACTGGAAGCCAGTGTAAAGACCTGAGGACTGGTGTGATATGGTCATATTTTCTGGTTCTGCTCAGAATCCTGGCAGCAGCGTTCTGTATGAGCTGCAGCTGTCTAATGGTCTTTTTGGGAAGGCCAGTGAGAAGTCCATTACAATAGTCCACCCTACTGGTGATGAAAGCGTGAACCAGTTTCTCTAAGTCTTGCCTGGAGACAAAGCATCTAATCCTTGCAATATTTTTCAGATGATAGTATGCTGATTTAGTTATTGCTTTGACATGACTACTGAAACTCAGGTCTGACTCCAAAATCACACCAAGATTCCTGACTTGATTTTTTGTTATCAGACCTTTAGCCTCAAGATACAAGATACGATTAAGACAATACTCTGATATTAACCCGATTAAGACAATACTCTGATATTAACCCGATTAAGACAATACTCTGATATTAACCCGATTAAGACAATACGCTGATATTAACCCGATTAAGACAATACTCTGATATTAACCCGATTAAGACAATACTCTGATATTAACCCGATTAAGACAATACTCTGATATTAACCCAATTAAGACAATACACTGATATTAACCCAATTAAGACAATACTCTGATATTAACCCGATTAAGACAATACTCTGATATTAACCCGATTAAGACAATACTCTGATATTAACCCGATTAAGACAATACTCTGATATTAACCCGATTAAGACAATACTCTGATATTAACCTGATTAAGACAATACTCTGATATTAACCCGATTAAGACAATACTCTGATATTAACCTGATTAAGACCATACGCTGATATAAACCCGATTAAGACAATACTCTGATATTAACCTGATTAAGACAATACTCTGATATAAACCCGATTAAGACAATACTCTGATATTAACCCGATTAAGACAATACTCTGATATTAACCCGATTAAGACAATACTCTGATATTAACCCGATTAAGACAATACTCTGATATTAACCCAATTAAGACAATACACTGATATTAAACCCAATTAAGACAATACTCTGATATTAACCCGATTAAGACAATACTCTGATATTAACCCAATTAAGACAATACACTGATATTAACCCAATTAAGACAATACTCTGATATTAACCCAATTAAGACAATACTCTGATATTAACCCGATTAAGACAATACTCTGATATTAACCCGATTAAGACAATACTCTGATATTAACCCAATTAAGACAATACGCTGATATTAACCCAATTAAGACAATACTCTGATATTAACCTGATTAAGACAATACTCTGATTAAGAAACTACCATGTAAACAGCCATTTCTAATTACCTTAATCCAGCTCAAGTCATACTTGGAGTAAGCATAAATAAAATGAAGACGTGGAGTATTCCTATTTTAGTTGCATTATTGAAGTGCATTATAGTCATGTGTACACCTTAATCACATTTTTAGTAGGAGGTGTCACTCCATTTTGCAACAGAACACGTCATTGGTTAACCATTGGATGGTAAACAAGATAGCATGGCTTGACAAGCAACTCTTTCCCACCAGTCCTTATTTTACTGACATCCAGTACCTCTGAGTTTGTCGCAGTGGCAGAGTTGGCTGTTGACTTTTTGCGTGTACAGCATGACAAATAATTAACTGCACTTGAAGCTTTCATAGAATGTACAAATGAAACACCCAAAATTGTACCATAACAAACACATACTGTATGTTAATACATCAAATTCATCGATCTATATTCTATTAAGGCCCTTTCACACTGGACGCATAACAGAAAAGCGAAGCGAAAAAGCAAATATATTTTGCGTGCAAATAGTTTGCGTCAAAACCATTCACATCTGCAGCGCAAATTTCCGATGTCTGATCTGAGAAAACATGGACACTTCATCTTCCAGTGAATACAAGCTTTTCATTTTCTATAAAAGACCGAAAAGAAGGTTTTGGGTGCACCCAGTCTTAAAGAACAACACATTCACTTTCCAAAGTCACGGACACAGTTAGCTTTAGAAAGAAAAAAAACACGTTTTAATTCAAAAGGTTGTTATCGTTGTCTGTATAGCCTACTCCGATTTGCATGTACTCCCACAGCAGCTGTAATCTCATGAGAAATACGGTACCTGGCAAAGGTTAATGCTGATTGAGCCTTTTCTGTCACTGTGAAAGTAAAGTAAAGTAAAAAATAAAATAAAAAACACTTTAAAGCTAAAAAAATAAATGTTGTTTTTTTGCCCCAGCACATTCGCTTTCAGTGTGTGGAAGCACTCGTTATAGATGGAATATTATAAAAGCAACTTATATAAACACCCTAATCAGAATATTGTCTTATTCAGATTAAGCTCAATAATTAGATTACTGATTTATGTAAACATCGGTGAAAAGAAAGCATATTCATAAAGCTGCCTCGTAGCCTACTTTCAGTTTTTTGATTACACAACCTTGAGGATCATGTATTTTTTTTAAACGATAAATGGTAGATTATCAGGCTTTCTATTTTATGCTGATGTGTGGTATTTCTAAAGTGTTAAAAAGGGAAAAAAAAACATTATTATTATGTGAACCGTTATTATGTGAACCGTTCCACCCTATAGTATATACAGTATATGATTTTTTTCCCCACAAAGAAATTTTAATTTTGGGTGAATTATACAAGATATAGATTGTCACTATACATGATACATATGTTTGCATTTTTGTATAGCGAATCGAAATATTGTGACACGATATTGTTAAACCCTTAGTAGAAAGCATAATGGAAGTGATAGGAAGAGTCCTCTCACACACTGTAAAATGCCTGCACAAGTTTATCAGGTCTCATTATAGATTTTTTCCTCTCAACATCTGTTTTTCATTCTTGAGGATCTTGGACCCAGTCTGCAGTCTCTATGTTCAGCTGCGGTTCATTCATCTCATAGTAAATGAGAAGAACTTCAGTCTTCTCAGTTCCACAAACCTTTGGAGACCAGAAAAGATAAAGAGTGAAAATTACAGTACAGACAGCTCATTAGAGTTTCATCTATCTTCTACTGTGTGTGGTTGTGTGTGTGTGTGTGTGTGTGTGTGTGTGTGTGTGTGTGTGTGTGTGTGTGTGTGTGTGTGTGTGTGTGTGTGTGTGTGTGTGTGTGTGTGTGTGTGTGTGTGTGTGTGTGAGAGAGAGAGAGAGAGAGAGAGAGAGAGAGAGAGAGAGAGAGAGAGATATGTATTCATTCAGTATGACCAAAATCTTACATTATGGTTTGAATGATTTTATATCACTGTAACCTTGCCGATAATGTATATAGCATAATCTATACCACATGGTACATCTAATAGCATAAGCTTATAGAATTTATATGTTGACATATTTCTACCACAGTATATCCCAGTTAAAACACCCAGCTTTCCAGAAGTAGCAAACCTCAGCTGGAACTGAATCACCTTTTATATCAAAAAAAGAGTGTGTGTGAAGCACTACATGAAACCTTTTCAAGTAACTTTAAAGCCACACACTCGCAGGAAAATGACCTTTGACTTGTGATGTCTTCTCTCTCATCCCCTTATCTCTGTTTGACATCACAAATGGGGCTTATCTGGCCAGGTGTGAGGGTCGGCCTGACCTATGAACTGAATTGCATTGGCCTTGACATCGTTATATGTATGTAATAGCACATGCTTACAGCCATAAATCAACAGGGTTGACCAATAGAGCAGCCATTGGAAAGCACAAGGTTACGTTCATAAAAGCTATTTCTGTGCTGTTCATCAATAATGTGCAGTTTACGCTTGCTAACTACAGGCAATTCTACACCCTGTTTGTCTTTCATCTCAGCCACCCTAAAAAGCTTTGATGAACTCAGGCTGTCAACACCCAAATGTATAATCGCCTAAATAGACCCCTTTAAAAATTAGTCCTCTGTGATTATGTGATCTTTCTTTTCATGTTTACTGTAAACAACAGCTGCAGATTACTCAGGAGCCCAGAGACGGACAAATAAATCAGCACCAATGATGAGGCCTCAGCATAAACCAAGACAAAGAAAATGAAGATGCGAGTATTCAAACAGAAGTGCTTAAAGTCTTCACCCAGTTTGGTTTCTATAAATGTAATGCTGTTTGAAAAGAAGTATTCAGAGTAAAGTTGCATTCAGTAGTTTGGTGATCATTTATAAACACATTAAAGGTGCAGTATGTAATATTGACCGGTAGTGGTTGAAATGGGTACTGTAGTCCAAATTCAAAATATTGAAGAGAGCTGATGCTAATCTGAGGTCATTTTTAAATATAAAGTCCAAATATTTTTACTCTACCACCCGGGGTGAGAGTGCTTCAGTAGTTCATGAAGGTGGTTTACAATCCAGAAGGTTGATGGTTCAATGCCTGGTTCCACCTGACCAAATGTTGAGGTGTCCATGAGCAATGCACCCCATGCTCCTGACGAGCTGGATGGAGCCTTGCATGGCTGACATTGGTGTATGAATGAGTGAACAAATGGGTGAATGTGAGGCAATATGTAACGTGCTTTGGTGGCCATGGATCTGTTGAAAGTACTATATAAATGCAGTCCATTTACCATCTAGTTAAATTACATTTGATAGAAAAACAAAGAATTTGATCTTCGCTCCCTGAGGTTATTTTTTACACCACAGGCTAGGTTTAAAAAATAATTATATTTTTCTTGAATAACAAGTACTTCCTAACTACAGGGCTTGCTCTTCTCATATCATATACAACTGTGATGTTCTGCAAAAGCCTTATTGTCTTACGGTTTCATCGCTGAATTGAATCACTTAACGTGAAATCCAATTTTTTTCTCAGGTATGTCACCAGTTTTAGCTTCGCAGTGAAAACTTCTATATTACTCTGGTCAAAGTAGTCCATAGCAACAACAAAAACTTGATTTCATCTAGTGGTTATTTTGGAAAATACATTATGGGGCCATTTTACCCCATGGGGGTGTTTTTCCCTGCTCATATTGTGCTTTACCAGCCGAGACAACAAGATAATCGGTATCTGTATGGCCAAAGAAGCAAAAAAAAAAGGTCTGAAGACAGAAGACAGAAAAAAAGCAAAAAACAAAAAAACAAGCAGAAATCTTGGCAGAGCACACACATATGAAAAGATTTGATGACAGAGAAAATCCAGAGTAGTGATGCCTAAATTGCTTCAGTGTCTGTTGGACAGATAATGGAGTTAATTGTTGTATAGATTGTTCGATAAAACTCGGACGATCATGCTCATGTCAATAGATGGCAGTGCAGCATCAAACACCCATTGTGGTATTGGTTCTTAAAATAACCGTAGCAAAGCAATGCTAATGCTAGCTGAAAAACTACTGAATGCTTCTTTAAGACCAAAAATATACAAATCAAAAGCGACACATTTTTATCAGGAAATTTCAGACATAAGACTGCAAAGCTTATATTTCGTTGGTCTGTCAGGACTTTTTACCAAGCAAGCAAAAAATCTTCTGCATGGTTTGGGCGAGTTTTCCCACTCGTGTGAGAGCATAATTTTTTTTTTCTATTTTAAAGACTTGAAGAGGTGTGAAAAGGTCCCTAGACATTCTGTTTGAGGTTAAAGAACAACCCAGACATTTTTTTCTTCTTTTTAGTACCACCCTTACACTTATTTCTCATCAAGAGGAACAATGTTCCATGTAGTCTGCAACGTGTCAAACCCATAATTGGCCTGTGTGTGCATTTAAAGGTTATGAACAGAATTAATAGGTGTGAGGTGCTCATTTTCAACCTTTTGCAGAGGCGACGCTCCCATTTATTTCATCAAAGGCCATCCTCTTTACTTTCCAAGTATAGGTCAGACTACATTTATTGCCAGCCATTTTAGCTGACAGGATTCATAGCACTGTCATTTGGCAATTCAATTTAGTTAATTACCACGTTTCAAATGACACCAAAGGTCTATGTAATGAGGTGCGCTATGTAATGTTACTCTGTCTGACATCTGGTTCATACTGACTTCATATATTATTCTTTATCTTGAGAAGAATTGGGGGGAACATTCTGTTTTTCCCTGCTTGTTGACCTACAGACAGACAAATGAACCAATGTCGATGTACACAGAATGGCACATCAAGCTGCTGGAGTGGCTTTTTACTTGGTAAATCCTTCTTCATTACCACAGGCCAAATCCAAACCTTAAAGGAAGAAACTAAGGGATGAGTTATACCTATTTTCAGTAGTAATGATATTATGGTACAAATAAGATCAATTGAACCTAACTTGTATGAACCTGGGATATTCCTACCGGAAAGGTGAGAAACTATCATATCAGCGGAGAAGGTTGTTTAGATGGGTTCAAAACCACATGGAAGACAGATCTCCGGGCTTTGGTAAGTAACACTGCTTTCAGAAGGGATTCCAACATTCAGGGAAATGTGGAAAAAATCTGGAACTTGGTTAGAAAGAATGGAGGTGGGCATAGGTAGGGTGTTGTACCTTAAACCAGTCCTTCCCAAACCTGTTCCTGGAGGCGTACTAAAGTGCACCTTCTGGATGTCTCTCTTATATGACCCATCTATTACTGGTTTGGGAGTTTCGAATGAGCTGATGAGTTAAATCAGGTCTGTATGATTAGGAAAAGTTGAAAATGTGTACTGTTGCTGTGCCTTAAGGCGGAGGGTTTGGAAACACTTATTAGATCTGTGCAGCTAAATCTGGCCACACACTTGAAGATGTTAAGCCTATTATGAGTCCAATTTGCACCCCCAAGCATTGGGGAGGGGCGTGGCCCAATTCAATGCTTGACACAAACAACTTTTTTAATTGTGTGGTGTCATTATGATTATTTTACTACTCCCGATCGCGTCAGAGTCCGTACCATCCCAAACAACATGTTTGATATTTATGACTCTTGAACGGACTGCCACTGATACCCACGATAGACAATGAAAGCGAGCAAACGTCACCAACCAGATGTTGCGTGCTTCTATAGCTGAAACTTGGCAGTCACAAACATGCCACGAAAAGGGAGTATTGAAAAAGATTGCCCATGTTATTTTTATGTCCTTTGTTTTTCCTTCTCGTAAAACAAAACTCACGCCAAAATAATTAGCTGACGGCATCAATCATCCTCTATTTGTTTTTCTTCTCAAGTCACGTTTGATCTTGCGGGTCTCTGTGAGGTCTCTTCTCACTGTGAAAATGCTACTACAATCAACAGGTTTGTGGTCTCTCTCTTCTCTTGTGTGTATTCGGAGGATTCGGTTGAAACTGCTCTTTTTTTCTGTGGTCTCCCACAGTTTTAAAATCAGCCAGTGTGTCCCAGGCCTTAAAAGACCAGCAAAAGCTGAGTTGTCCAGTCATGCTCCCCGAGGACCAATGCCCTGTAGAGTTTGGCTACAATTCAACACACCTGAACCAGCTAATCAAGGGCTTCTTCCAAGGTGGATCTAAACTCTGCAGGAAGTTAGTCCTCCAGGAGCATGATTGCAAATGCTTTCTGGTCATTTTATGGGATGCTGGTGCTCCCACTGGGTATCTGAACAAGCTTGAAATGATTCCTTGGTCAAGAAGGTAAACCAGCTAGCCCAGAACCAATCAAGCAGGTTAGGTCTCTGTTTTTGCTTTCTGGGCAGACCAGTATGGCTTTGTGGACAGTAGAAACCTGAAGCAAGAACCTGGACAAGGACTTAGTGGTAATCACATACATACACACAGACCAACCCAAAGTCCTTCCTCTCTGTTTCTCTCCCATTTTCAGTCTGCTCCTTCCCCCACAGCCCCAGATGAAAAATGATGTTTTTACAGGTGTCTCGCGATGCGGATGCTATCCCCACTCGGCTGGAAATCACATTCATTGCTCCACCTCCCTCTTGCCCTCTCTCTCTCTCTAAGGTCTGTCTGCCAGACTATGTGTAGCTCGGCCAGTGCCCTGCTTTAAGTGGATGCTATGGAAGATATATCACCAAAATATTAGAGTAGGAGGTTGGCTCAGGTAGATGGGAGTTTGACTTTTACAGGTACCCTGGGCTCAGCCTGTGTTGACTTAGTTGTTGTGTCTGCCTGTCTGCATGTCATGTACAAATCCCAGATGCTCCTGTGGCTCATAGGAAATCTCAACGGAGAAGGCAATAAAAAAGCAACCAAGATTAATTGTAGTTACTCAATGTGATCCCAATTGGACCATGGCTCACAATGTACCTACTTACCTGCTTTTGTGCAAACAGTAAGCCTTAAAGGGGTCAGAGTGTGGAAAACAGGACTTTATGTGCACTTTTGGAAAATGAGGTTAACGCAGACATATTAGAGCTTCCTCCGCAGTTCACCAAGACCATTTATGGAAACTATCCTTCAAAAAACTACTTATTCAGATATCAACATATAATGTCACAAACTTGCCATCATGTGATTGGCCACATATACACTGATCAGGCATAACATTTTGAATAACACTGATGATCTCTTCATCACGGCTCCTGTTAGTGGGTGGGATATATTAGGCAGCAACTGAACATTTTGTCTTCAGAGTTGATGTGTTTGAAGCAGGAAAAATGAGCAAGCACAAATTGTGACGGCTAGACGACTGGGTCAGAGCATCTCCAAAACTGCAGCTCTTGCGGGCTGTTCCCGGTCTGCAGTGGTCAGTATCTATCAAAAGTGCTCCAAGGAAGGACCAGTGGAGAACCGGCCACAGGGTCATGGGCGGCCAAGGCCAAGGTTTCCCAGCAGAACATTGACCAAAGAACCAAAGCCTTTTTTTCCTATATTGCATCATGTTGCCATGTGTTCCCCAAGTTAAGTTTTGGAGATGCTCTGATCCAGTCGTCTAGTCATCACAATTTGGCCCTTGTCAAATTCGTTTAAATGAGTACGCTTGCCCATTTTTCCTGCTTCTAACACCTCAACTTTGGGGACAAAATGTTCACTTTCTGCCTAATATATCCCACCCACTAACAGGAGCCGTGATGAAGAGATCATCAGTGTTATTCACTTCACCTGTCAGTGATCATAATTTTGTGCCTGATAAATATACAATATATATATATATATATATATATATATATATATATATATATATATATATATATATATATATATATATATATATATATGCTATTCAGTATTTAGGGTACACTCTAAACTTTAGTTGTTGAGGTTATGCAATCATTATAGCGCATTGGCTACATTCACACAACAGTGTGTTGTCTCTCCTGTTTGGGACTATTCTGGAGTCAACCAATTATCCAGAATCTCAATTTAAGTTACACCTACACCATTAGTAAACACGGTTGTCAGTCCCAAACATTGGCTTCATAAACACAGACAAAAAGATGTATTAATGATCCAGCAACAAACAGCCTGGAGTCCTCTTCTCAAAAGCTTTGTAAGTCTAAGTACATTCTAGAAAACCCTGACACTGATGATCAGGAATGCTTAGTTTAGGGACATAGAGAGTGTGCAAAATAATGTTTTATTTCTGTTTTTAAAATTACATAATATAGTTAAACTGAATGAAACATATTATTATGAGTGGACTTCAGGGAAGAAATAAAATACTATAGATGTGAAAATATGGACCCTTTCATATAGCTGCAGGAGCACTGCAAAAAACAGCATGACTGAGAGTCTGTTGGCAAACATGAGAAGACAAGAAAAGCAAGGAACGAAGAAAGAGCGAGACAGTTAGAAAAGAAAAAAAAGCGGAAGGAAGAGAAGTTAAGACAGCTGTTCAGCTGTTTACTCCTCAGATGAAGCCCACAGAGGAGCGGCAGGCAGGAAAGGTGGGAGGCTGGTTGCCAGGATGGAATCATCATAGAACGTGTTTTATGGCTTTCACATTCAAAGTGTTACACAGACTAGACGGGAGCGAGGGTCAATAGCAACAGTGCCCAGTACATCAGACTGGTAAACAGAAACAGAGAGTCCTCCAAGCGGCACAGCAGGTCTTCTCATTATAGCACTATCTGTCAACAGCATACGAGTATGTCTATTTTAAGCCAGTTTTCATGACATGCCAAATAAAAAGTGACAAATGAACTCTTGTTGAGACAACTTTAACTAAATTAACCAGTCTGCAAATAATCCATTCAATAATTAGGGCTGTAAATCAAATTAATTACATTTTATGTTGATTAATTAATTGAATTATGTGCAATTAACCACACATCAATGTTCTAAACGAAGATAATTCAAAGACATTACATCGTTGCGGCAGACGAATCAACCTTTTGGACTTCAAGGCCCCACATTTTTCACGAACATATTCAAAGCACCACCTCTCCCTCTTCTTTGATGATAATGATGACTTTGAGCATTTCATTTAGCCACACATATAATTTGAGATTTAATTTACGGTTCTTAAAGAAAAAGAATAGTAACCTACAATAAAGATTACTATATATGCCACTGATCTTTTTGACGTTAAATTGAAACAAATTAACAGCTTTGAATACACTTGACAATTTGTTTGGTTCATGCTCAATGGGAGGAAAAAGGATTGCGCTTAGGAGAGTAAAAGACAAGGACAGTGTGTACCTCTGCTTGGGAGTGGACAGGTGTGGAACGAAACTCGCAGACAGAAAATCAACATGCACAATTTTCAGAATTTTCTTACCAAATGAATCTAAGCCATGTGCATTATATCCTAGCCCCTTCGGACTGGGTGGTCTCAGGTTAAACAACAAGCAGTGTTTGATTTCACTAAAACGTTCAGTGCAGTAAGAATTGTTCCCTGAACATGCACTTCTTATGCATCTGGGGGAAGCTGTCACAATATTTCAGTGTGGCTACTGTATTACAAAGACTCCGGCGAAAGAGAGGGGGTGAAAACGGGAAGAGGAAGAGCAGTAGGCCAGGGCAAGACAACAGTCAGTTTTTCCAGTAAAGGAGAGTATCAGTTCGGATATATGAGGGAGGTTTTGTTTTTTTTAATGCAGGTATGCAACGGGATCCTCTTGGTATTTTATCACATCCATAACTATGGAATTATGGTCGTGAAAGAAAGCAAAACATTGAGTGAGTAAATGAGAGCTGTTCAATGAATAAAATGACTACTTGAGGAAAAAAATGAGAGTTCATCGAATATGATAGATGGTCACCAGGGGTGACATTACCTAAAAAACCTCATCCTTCCCTTTTCCCCCCTCACCTCCTCTCTGTTCTCCGCTTGTTTTTAGGCAGCTCTGGGTTTTCTACAAGCTTTTTTCCTATTTTCCATCCTTTCCAAGAGAAAAAGCCCTCATTACATTTGCACATGTCTCCCTCCTCGAAAACATGGCCGCTAACAGGCAGATGAATGACTGCGAGCGATTGCCTTGCTCAGTACATGATGCTCCTGAGAAGCATTAAAGTGTATTCCATCCTTTCCAGAAAAGCCACGAGAAAGACAGGAGGAGGAAGGAGTTAAGAAGAAGAGGCCTGGCAGAGAGATTAGATTAGCACTTTAAAACATCTGTGAATTCATCCAGCCCAACTTCTGCTTCCCGACAGATTACCCCTCCATCTCGCAATTCTTCAGCTCCTTTCCCGGCTCTGATCTGTTTTCCTCTCATTGCGCCTGTTTATTTCCCCAGTCCCTCCATCCGTCGTCGACCGCTCTGAATCGTAAAACACATTAAGAACTTTCTAGCGTCTGTGACCGCATTGCTTTCAAAGGAAGAGGATGGTTTGACAAAGGATATAAACGTTATTTACACCTTGGATTCACGCTGCTCAACTCTACGCGGATTTACCAGAAGGCAGACCACAGTTTTGCCTTTTGGAAGTCAAATGACTGTGAGGCCTAAAAGGTGTAATATCATGACACATTAAATCTAGAGGACGAATATATTAAGCCTCTGAAGCGGCACTTTTAGCATCAGACACTATTATACTCGACATTCCCATCCTCATCCCAAGAGTCGCTGCCAAGTCCGAGAGGGATTTTAAAAAAGCGATAATGTGCAGTCCTATGATGCTCATCCAGCAAAGGGACATGGAAATGTGCGTTAGTCTTTAAAATGCCTTTTCCTCCCACAGCTGCAGTGTGAAAGACAACATTATCCCACATACATACACTCTGGAACATACACAAATACACACACCCAGTCCGGAGGGGGACGTCAACTGGGACTGGGGTTTATGAGTCCATTCTCATAATCACCATTAAGCCTACCTTTCCTGCGTGAAACAGACCATTGACTAAGAAGCAAGTAGAAAAAAGCACAACAGGGATGATATACATCCTCACAACACCCAGTAGGCTTCATTATTCTTCCCAAAGAGAGGTGCTGATCTGTGAAGCCCACGCGAAACCAAATCAGCTTCTCTGTTTATAGAATGTGACACTAGCAAATTCCTGCTAACATCTCATTTCAGAGCTCCTTTCGCCGCCAAATAGTCCTTCCTTATTTTGCCCTTGGAGACCAACCATTTAAAATTCCAGCCATTAGGAACATTAAGACCTGTGAACTTCTCCGTGGGTGAATTTTGTGTGATTTATCCCATCTACTAGGGGTGTAACGATGCACAAAAATTACGGTTCGGTAAAAAAACTATGTTAAATCAACCTTTTGTTGTCAACATTATGTCATTGAATCAACATTGAACTCTGATGATTTTGCACCCTGTTTTAAAATTGAAAACAACGTTGAAATCCTGTCCATAGATCAACGGAATTTCAATATTATTTCAATTATCAGGAAAATTGAAACAATGTTGAAATTTCAACTAAACTAAGGATCAACGTGATTTCAATCGTTATTAAGAAAATGATTGCTATACCAAAATGTAATGGCTTAAATTAAATAAGAGTTAAATTAAATTAAATTAAATTAAATTAAATTAAATTAAATTAAATTAAATTAAATTAAATTAAATTAAATTAAATTAAATTAAATTAGAGTAGGGGTTTGTCGATTGGCCCCTGTCCATCATGGCCTCCTAATCTTCCCCCTATCTTGATTGGCTTCATCACTCGGTCTCCTCTCCACCAGAAGCTGGTGTGTGGTGAGCGTTCTGGCGCAAAATGGCTGCCGTCACATCATCCAGGTGCATCCTAAACGCTTTAATCAACATGTACATATGACTTTAAACTTGACTTTATGCATGTTTTTTACTTGACAGGAAATGTGTCATCTGTACCAATATTTTGATTTAACATTGTTCTTCCTATTAATCATAATAGAAAAAAAAATATTCAGATTTCTTCTGCAAGTACAGCAATATCCATCACTTCCTTCTTTCCGCAGCTATTCCCACTCCTGATGTCCAACATCAATACATTTTTAACTTATCCTCACAACCCGTTCTAGTTTGCACAGCAGCTTTTTTGAGATGAGAGAAGCTCAGGTTAATTATTTTCATTATTTCCCCAAAAAGAGGTGTCTGTAGCTGAAAGAATTAATATTATAGAATAGAATAATAATAGCAAAACATGACAGTGAACATATGCAAAGTCAGCTAAAATCACATTGTCAGTGGAAGAAGACATGTGTTGAATGCATCTTTTCTTCTCCCACTTGATTTCTTTACGAATGTAGATTGAGTTTGGTACAGAAGCTGCATGCAGACCACTCACAGCAACCCAAATCTTTATCAAACATCAATGTTGGCTTGAGCTCAATGAAATAATCATGGCCTGGGATAATAACCATTTATTCACTGTCACGCAATGAATAAAACAGATTTTTCTTACTAATGCATCTGCTCTCTTGCTGACATGGGGGGGGGGGGGGGGAGAGAATACACTGCTGCAGGATTCAAACAATTATCGAAAAGTTTTTTTTATGATGTCATAAAGGGCAGAACTGCTTACGGTACACACACACACACGCGCACACACACACACACACAGAGAGAGAGAGAGATGTCGTGTCAAAAAACACAACGCCAGCGCCACCTCTGGCTCCTGTAACCCGAACGAAGCTCAGTGATGGACGGCTCTTATTCTCGCTCTGGTTGATGTGCGTGTGTGTGTGTGTGTGTGTGTGTGTGTGTGTGTGTGTGTGTGTGTGTGTGTGTGTGTGTGTTTGTGTGAGTGTGTGTAAATCTCTCTTTAGCTCAGCACACTGCACGCCTCCACGGACTCGGCTGTTTTCAGAAAGAATCGGTACAGTGTATATGTCTGTTATAAATAGGATAAAACGAAAGACTCTTCAGCGATATGAAGGATGTAATGATGTTACTCAAGATTAACATGAGACTGGCAGAAACTGTATGTGTAACCCCTTTAGGGTTCAGAAGAAAAAGCCCTAACACAAATTATGGGCAAAAGCAGTAGTTGATACGGTTAAATAGCAGCATATTTAACTTCTGTCAATATATCATGTTTAAGGTGTACCGTTACATTCACCAAGCCTTTCGCCACAGTAGGTCACTTTTATAACTGCAAGAATTGAGTTCAAGCCTGGGCCTGAATCTAAATGAGTCCGAGGAGCGTTCTCTGGATACTTCTTAATTCACAGCTGTAAAAAAGGCATTCAGTGCAACTCAAGTGCTATAATGGGCCAGCCACGAATCAAATGAACTTTATAAAGAGCCTCCCCAGGTTGTGATGTGGCATCGGTTCAAAATAAAAAGCAATAAGTATCACATGGTTTAACTGTGCTGACATTGGAGCAGGTCAGCGGTGTCTGTCATAAAAGGTTATTATGGAGTTTTAATTTTACTAGGTGGATGTGTTTTGTGTCACAGGAGAGGGATCTGGTGCCAATGTATCAAGTTTAACAGCGGCATAAAAACAAAATACCTGAAATAATAAAATACAACTACCTTGCTCTATCATAAAGGAAGTGACATCACCTTTCACTGCTGCATAATGATTAAAAGGCAAGTGGTAAATAAATCCTGTTCTCCAATCCAATGTAAATGCTGAATATAGTTCACACAAAAAATGTATTTCATCCGCATGTTTTTCTAAACTCAAGTGCCAGTATTCTTCTGTTGAACATAAAGGGGGGACTTTGAAGAATATCCTGGCAGCACTTTTTTAGAAACAAGAAGATGGGGGAATGTGAATGGGGGAAAATGTAGAAAAAATGGGGAAAAACACCAATAAGACTAACAGTATAGTCCACATTACTTGTACAATATAGTCCAGGTGTTCTGAAGTCATACGTTTTGAGTGAGAAACTTACACTGTAAAAAAAAAAATCATGTCTCCAATTGAAAATTTTCCTGTTGATCTGATAGATTTTTAGTGAATTAAATTGCATCAATTCACAGAAATAAAATTTGGCCAACTGAAAAGTTTCACTGTGATCAGTGTTTTTATTTTATTTTTACAGTGTACAAGTATGTGATTATTCGGGGGAGATTTACAGAGTGGACTGCAGCTGGAGTCAGTGCTTCAAGAACCACTACGCACAGACGTATGTAATAATGAATAATAATTTGTTACATTTATATAGTGTTTTTTCTGGGTCCTCAAAGTGCTTTACATTTAGAAGGGGAGAATCTCCTCAACCACTGCCAATGTGCAGCAACCTGGATAATCCGACAGCAACCATATTACGCCAGAACGCCCACCACACAGTTGGTCTCCCATCCAGGTACTGACCAGGCTCAGCCCTGCTTAGCTTCAGTGGGAAACCAGTCTTGGGCTACAGGGTGACATGGCTGTTGGCACAAGACATGGGTTTCAGCTGTCACATTCTTTGTGTCAAGCCTCTCTTGAACAACAGACATCGTCAGAAGCGTCTCGCCTGGGCTAAAGACAAAAAGGACTGCTGAGTGGTCCAAAGTTATGTTCTCTGATGAAAGTACATTTTGTATTTCCTTTGGAAATCAGGGTCCCATAGTCTGGAGGAAGAGAGGAGAGGCACACAATCCACGTTGCTTGAGGTCCAGTGTAAAGTTTCCACCGTCAGTGATGGTTTGGGGTGCCATGTCAGCTGCTGGTGGTAGTCCACTGTGTAGATTTTCTATGGGGTTAAGGTCAGGCGAGTTTGCTGGCCATTTTTGTGAAAATACCTTATGAGAAACAATTATCATCCAAATAGAGCTTATGTCACCATTAAATGCATCACAATGGTATCAAATGTCATTGGTCATCAAGTGACCAGACCTGTTGCAATGCATCTTAAAGTAACATATTTTATTGTCAACATAAACATAAATTAATTTGTCAACTTTTATGACATTTTGTTGACATTTTTGACCAAGAAAGCACTAGTAGATCAGGAAATTATTCAAAATGTTTCACAGAAGAAAAAAAAAGGTTTTAATTTTTGGGTGAACTTTAATTACTTTAACTTTAATTTTAACACTATGATAACTTACTATTTTATACAGAGAGGCTCGTTTCAGATAGCACACAAATACCAAATTCATTTCTCTTTTGCGTCGTAGCCCCTACGACGCAAAATAGAAATTAATTTGGTATTTGTGTGCTATCTGAAACGAGCCTCTCTGTATAAAATAGTAAGTTATCAAATTAAAGTTAAAGTAATTAAAGTTCACCCAAAAATCAAAACCTTTTTTTTTTTCTGTGAAACATTTTGAATAATTTCCTGATCTACTAGTGCTTTCTTGGTCAAAAATGTCAACAAAATGTCATAAAAGTTGACAAATTCAATAAAATATGTTAATCTCAATATGAAATGAAATAGCTAACTGCTTTGTTGGATCGGTGTGAATGGGATTGGGTTGATAACATTGTCATAAAAATAAAAATACAAAAGTTTCCGTTGTCACGTTTTGACAAAATTCTGTCACAATACCCATCTCGGCAAGTATTCTTGTAAGTATTAATTTCCGTAATTAACCTTTTAACCAATGAGCGTTATGTCTTGAGTGGAGCTTGTCAGAGTAAGGCCCCTTCCATTTTTTTATCGTATCAGCTTTTCGTCCACACCGATCCGGCGTTTTAAGAGCCTGAAAACTTTTTTATTTTTATTTTTACTGTGTCCCAGAGTGGATAAATCTGAAACTGACACCTTGTGTTTTCATGGGAACAGCCAATCCGTATATTTTGTGAAATGGTGATATCATGACGGTAAAAACTAAGGAATACAATTACGGCACTGGATATGCACACATCAATATTGCGTCATTTAATTACTGTACTTGAATTATTGTAAGGGTAGGTTTAGTGTTGGGTTAGGTGTAGGCATTAATAAAACACAATCTGGTAAGTAGCACATTTATTAATTGTTATTTTATTGTGAAATTTTTCTCTCACTTCCTACCATTGCTGTACCCCTTATAGCCACAACTCTTCTTCTCCGTTTTTAGTGCATTTCTGTGGCAGAACTACAGCGCCACACACTGGCCTGAGTCAGTTCCAGTGGTTTTGTGTGTACACAGATATTTCTTGAGACAAGAGGGGGGAGGATTGGATAGGAAAAGCTCTGGCTTCATGTGGATGTGGCCTTAAATAAATATGGAGATGTTTTCTAAAAATGCTCATGTATTGAGTATATTGACCCCGAGGAAGGCTTTTAAGCCAAAACGCGCTGGTAATTTTTTTAGAAACTATTAAAGTGATGCTGAATTCCTTTTTGCACTAATCAAACAACAAAAGACAGCTTTAAACAGACGAATCTACATTTAATTGATGTACTATGCAGTGTTATTTTTTACATTTGTTACATTTCTGTACCTGAATAGACCGTACTGTATTTGCATCTATGCTTGGAAATATGGTTGGAAAGATGCTTTCCAAAAGTTTCTGAAAAATCCTGGAAAGTGTCTGGAAAGATTGCAACCCTACTTGTAATTACTGTATTTGTTTTGTTTATTTTTCCTGACTGTTTACTTGTCTTTAACGTTTGAACTTTTTGCTGCTCCGATCCATGACTCAAAAACAGTAATATGATCCATTGCGCCACTAACTGGAACCTACCGTAATTGAGTTCAATCCACTTAAATGTGTTAAAGTTTAGTCCGTTTGCGTTTGGTGTATGCGAATAATTTTTGTTGCAGTAACTGCTTTGCACTGAACTGAACTAGGTTGAAATTACCCTTACGAAAGGAAAATATATTTACCAATATATTATTTTGAAATATATTATAATATATTGTAAATACATGGAATAATATATTGATGGTATTATACAATATATTATATATTCCTGTAATATATTGCAAAATATACAAATGATTGCCGCTTTCATATATTGTTATATATTGGAGTATATAAATATTAAATCCAATATATGTGAATATATTGCCTAATGTATTACATGATATTTTCCAATATACTGCAATATATTTTTGTTTCATTAGGGTAAGTTATTTTGAATATTGAAAGACATTCGTTTTAGAGTAAGGCAAAACCCTGTTAGTTTTTAATGATGATTATGTTGGACATTTAAAAGAGTTTCTGTTGTTAACATTTTTGTGGTTGCCATTGTACTGAAGAGTAGAGTTTGTGGTTAGGTTGTTGGATGGTTATATGATGACTATTGTGTTTGTTTATTCATTTAATGAACATAGCTATGCCAATGTTAGTGCAGTGCCAAACAAAATGTTTCTCAAATTAAGATAAATGAGTGTAAATACTAAGAGCAAAATCAAAAAGTATGTGTTTGTTCACTTTCGTAAGTCTACAGTGAATTTGACTTAATTCTATGTGTGAAATGTACTTAAAATCTGAGTGTAAATACTTTGTTTTGTTCAGTGTAAGTTTATCAAACTGTGCGGTTCTGTATTTAGTCCATTACCTGGATAGCTAAAGTCAGCAAACCATCACAGATTGACAGTCTTTTAACTCAGACAGCCTGGCAGATTTGCAATGGACGGTGAAGTCTCTCAAGGTCAAGAGTCAGAAATCAGCAAGTTCCCTTCTGTTTTTGGCCATGGTTATGGTACAATAAGATAAACGATACGCCGTTCATTGCCAGAATGAGAAAACCAAACGTGCTAAGTCGTAACACTTCCTGTACTGGCCCAACCCGGCTCACCATCCCACACACAAACACACTCACAACAACACATATCCTCTGTATAGCTCACACACACACACACACACACACACACACACACACACACGCTGCACTTATATCTGAAGTTCTCACGCTATCAGCAGACCAGGGTTGTGCCGAATGTTATTGTGAAACTGACACGCAGGCCTGTACTTTGAGACCCACTGCACAGAAACGGCTTATTTACTATGGTAAACTTTGGTTTAGCAAATATCAGCAAACCTCTAAAACCAGCCTGTTCATCTCACATCGTGCCGGACCACGTCTGAGATCATCCTCAGCAATTATGCTGCTGTGCACATAGTGTCCACAATGCAAATAAACAGACACACTGTTTCTGTCCCCTTGTCATGGACTGAGTTACATTCTGAATATCCCATTGGTTAGAGCCATGTATCACGGAGTCCGTTTTGTGCTTTATTTGGACTGGGCTGCCCTCGGATTCATAAACTGTAGCAGTTTAATTGCAGTCAAGATGTCCAAGTCTGACTTTTGTTAGGCAGCACATGTGTAGACCTGGAAGAAAATGAGAAAAAGCTGCTTTGCTGTTCAGGCCTCAGACACTGTCAAAAATCTGTCAGCATCTTGAATCACCGAAGTGATTGCCATGGTTATATAAACACAGTCTGATGTGTGTGATGCGGAGCAGTGTAGACTAACACCAGCCGTGAATATTAAATATATTTTAAAAACGTGTGTGTGTTTTTATAGAAATACACCCCATTGACATGCATTCTCCTGAAGAAACAAACACACCTACATCTCAGATGCCCTGGGGATCAGCAGATCAACATCATTTAGATCAACTGATCAGCAGATAAACATCACACTCTCATTTTTGGGTGAACTATCCCAACAACCCTAGTTTGTTTGAAAATGGATAAACCCAGCAAGTTTTGGGTTGTTTTAAGGAAACATTTAACCCAACCGCTGGGTTAAAACATCCAAATTTCTGGGTTTGTCCATTTTCAACCTAACTTGGGTTGTTTTTAACCCAGCATTTTTTTGCTTATTTTTTGAGTGGTTGTGATCAGTTGTGGAAATCCCGAATATTCTGGAAAGCCAAACGCAGACGTGTCTGTGTTCACAGCATCATCCAGAGGCGCACACAACACAGTGAATTTTACTCTCTTTTCCAGGAACTGCCTTGACGGTTGCTTCTATAGCTACTTGAGGATGACAGATGCCCAGTTTGAACCTGCCTTCACTGATTGGCTTGTGAAACAACGTGTCATGCAAATTTTCCGATCGCGTTGAAATGTTTCACTCCACGTCAGTCACGTCACCCGGTTCGAATATGCGTCTTTGCATTGACTTTGTATTAGCCTGACGTGGTCATATTCAATTCTAGTCAGAATATGAGTCTGATGCTCCATTGGGCTGTGATTATGGGGCGTGTTTCAACCGAATCAGGAAAGACATCAATTGGACAGACCTACAGCCAATCAGAGCAACGGAGCGACGCATAACGTTAGTTGTCAAATGTCAGAATTCAGAAATCAACAGAATTCAGCTGCACTGTGTTGCCAAGTCCGTTTTTTTTTCCGCGGTTGTTTTCCATGTCCGCGAGTTGAAGCGACCTCAATTATGTGAAATATACACCAAGGATTTCGAGTTTTAGCAGGCAACCTTTTCAAAATAATACATTTACATCCCAAACTTAAAAAAAAATCCGGAGACCCCCCCCCCCCCCCCCACCCACCCACATTTACCGTTGACTCATGAGTTGAAGGATTAATCAATCTCTCACGGCTCTCATACTCCTACGCTGTTTAAATCATTAGTGAATCGGTTCGTCTTAAATGGTACTTTTCCTTAGCATAGAAATCTAGACGCATCCCTAGCGGCAGCAAATCTAATCTGCCGCGAGTGTCGTCTAGCAACTCTCAGTACCCTTCTGAGCTGTAAACGCCAAACTCTGGTCGGGCCAATCGTGTATAGAGTTGGTGGGCGGGGCTTCACATAATGACGGCCGAGTTGTGTTTGCGTGCTTCTAGTAAACACAGAAACTGGCGAACGGCGGTCTTTCGAATCAGCTTTGACCGCGACTCTGGAAGACTTGGAGTTAAGCTTTTCTCTGAGAAAAGAACAAAGAACGGCACTGAAGTCATTCTTAAGAAGGTAAAATGTGTTCGGAGTTTTGCTGACCGGATACAGCGTTTCAACGAGCTCTGCTTCACCTTCGTTGCTCTGGTTGTTTGTAGCGCTATCCTATCGCGTGCAGAGAGAGTTTGAAAGACAACCGTTTATCCGCCCCTCGGATTGAGCTGTAGGTGGTGAGTTTCCAGAACAAACATCTTGATGTGGGTCTGGCTTGTCAGGCTAACTTTTCCTCAAAGTAGTGTTAAAAACTAAAGTCGTCGCGTCTCGATCGCCCCCTGGTGGTCAGTCCCAGCATAGCTCATAAGCCCCGCCCCTCCATGTATTCTAATGGACAAAAGACAATATTCAAACGTTGGCGGCTTCACTTTTCTTCAGCGGAAGGTAGTGAAGAAATGTTGTTCGTATTTTTTATTAAATATGGTTCATTCTCAGTCCTCTCTTACATAAGTAGCATTGGAAAAATCATATTCTAAGGAATCGTTTGTTTGTGTAAATTAACAGATACATTTTTTTTCAGTAGTACAATATCTAGTTTGTGCTGTTGCTCCTGATCATTTTTGTCCTGTAAACCTTATATTTTTAGTTTTAATCATTGCAGTTTTGACGATTCACTTTTTAATGTTTAGTGTTGAAAATGCAAGCAGAAATTCATACACCATACAATCAAATTAAAGAAATGAAAATCTTTTTAATGACCATCACTTTTTTTAAATTGTAAAGTACATCATACTATTGTTGTACTGTATTTTTATATGGATATATATTTTTATGCTGATGCATATACAAATACTGTATTGTATTAATTTACAATGTATTAAAATAATGTGAAGCACTATATGCCATACAATTAAAAAAATGCTGGGTTAAAAACAACCCAATTTGGGTTATTTTGGCAATCCAGTGCTGGGATAAAATGGGTCGAGCCCAGTGCTGGGTTATTTGTTTAACCTACATTGGATTAAAATGAACACAAAATGTGTTTGAAATGAAACCCAGAAGTCTTGGACATAATAAAATCACTTTTATACTCTTATATGTATTAAAAACAAGAACAAGAGCAAATGTAGACCAGACAATGTGCAAGTGAGAAGAAAAATAAAGGCAAACCAACAGACACACAATTTATACAGTTAAATGAATGTTTTTAACAGTTCAATGAACACTGATGAATATAATTTGCATTTAAGACCAAATTAAGACCACCACGGAGCAAAAACACTATAAATGATTTATAGCATGAAAGAGATTTACGGCTTTTAAATTAACACAAGAGTAAAGAGCAATGCAAAACATCTTAAAGGGGGGGTGAAATGCTGTTGCATGCATACTGATCTTTTTACACTGTTAAAGACTTGGAATCCCATCCTAAACATAGACAAAGTTTCAAAAGTTAAGGTGGACGTTTGATGGGAGTATTTCTTTGTCAAAAATACTACTTCCGGTTAGTCATAAGTTTCGGCAAGTTTTTTGAGATCATGCGTCCCCTTTGACGTTAACGGGGGCGGAATTTCCTTGTATGGGCCTTACGGACAATTCTACCGGAAGCGCGTGAGAGAGAGCGAGGGAGAGAGCGAAAGCAACAGGCTACGCCCATCAAAGCGCTGGCTTGTAGGATGCTAAACAGGTGATATAACCAGTAGCTACTGACTTACCCACTGATAGGCCGGCGGTCGATCTGTATTAGCACTTTCCTCACGCGACGGGCGAATCACTTTCCTCACAGAGCGACTCACTTTCCTCACGCGGCGGGCGAATCACTTTCCTCACTGAGCGAATCACTTTCCTCACAGAGCGAATCACTTTCCTCACAGAGCGAATCACTTTCCTCACAGAGCGACTCACTTTCCTCACGCGGAGGGCGAATCACTTTCCTCACTAAGCGAATCACTTTCCTCACAGAGCGAATCACTTTCCTCACGCGGCGGGCGAATCACTTTCCTCACTGAGCGAATCACTTTCCTCACAGAGCGACTCACTTTCCTCACGCGGCGGGCGAATCACTTTCCTCACAGAGCGACTCACTTTCCTCACTGCAGCGCGCTGCTGCACACGTCATTATTTAGCTCCGCTCACATGACACGCCCCCACCCGCTCGGCTTTTTTCGGAAAGACTCGGAACAGCGCATCTTTCTTATATAATTATAAAAAAAATAAAGACTTTTCGGAGATATGCAGGATGCAATGCTACTCTATAGGTACTCAAGATTGACATGACACTGACTGAAACTGAGTGTTTCACCCCCCCTTTAATGGTTTTATGATGATCCATGGAAATGCAAAAATAATTTCTAATTTTATCCTTTTGATTTTGTGGATAAATGTGACCTGGACATGTTTTCATCTGAGGCGTACAGTATAGATATATGAAGAGTGTGTAGACAGCCCAAAGAATTATAAGCCCTTAATGTTTCATCATCAGGCCTATCGGTCCGTTACAATGCAGCATATGCAAGTAGTAATTCAGACTTATTACAGGTGTTATTAGATGACAAATCTGACATATTACCAGTGAGAGAAAGAGGTTTAAACAGCAAAACTGAGCCTCCCTCCAGGACCCCACATTCTCCCCCAGATGTCAAAGCAAACAACAGATCCCATGGACGAGGTCCTGAACAAGCACAGCTACTCGAGTCAAGAGAAGGAGTAACGGCATAATGAGAGCGATCTGACGGAGAAGGTCAAACTAGCGGAGAGATGCAGACACCCGCCCCTCCGTCGGTTTTTAAACGACTCTCTGGATGCATTCAGGCGCCAGGACACACAGCAACTCCATCCACTCCGCTTCCTACAGATCTTTCCCAGGGAAACCAGTGAGACTGGTGCAGGAAGCACTCCCAAACACAACCAGGGCGGAAATTAATATTTAAAAGAAGTAGGGAGAGGCGTGGCGGGGTGAAAAACAGTCAAAGGTGAAACCTCTGGACCATGAGAAGTCATAAAGAGAAAGGTTGTGTGTGTGTGTGTGCACTGTTAACAATTATTTAAAAAATAAGTTACCTGCTTGCCTTAAAATTTTGAGTTCATTTAAATTTTGAGTTAATACAATGAACATTTTTGAGAATCGACAACCTTTATTGAAATATTTTTAAAAGATTTTGTAAGCATATTGGGTAATTGTGTGTTTTATTTGTGATGACGCAGTGAAACACGCCAAATTGTCCTGATCTATCACATTTTTTATGTTGTTCAGATAATATTGTACAATAATATTTTGTGTTTCTATTTATTAAACCAATTTCCTTCATTGTATCACCTCAAATGTTTTATTTCAATAAACTAAACAATGTTTTTAAGGCAACCATGTTACTTACTTTTTTAAGTTAAACCAACTCATTTTTACAGTGTATGCAAATGCTTGACTAAAGGCCCATTCACACCAAGAATGATCCTTATATTAGGGTCCACCAACACAATATCATCCTCCTGTTGATCATGAGCACGCTCTGCAGCTTTGTTGTCTGCTGTTTGCTCGAGCTCTTTAAAGCAGGATGGATTCTGATTGGCTGTCAATCTTTTCATCAGTTGTGAAAATGATTCCAATGACATCTTATAAAACTTTATAAAGCATAATCACTGGCTTCCGGTAACATCCAAAAGCATGTTCCAGCGGAAGAGTGATTTGATGGCCTCTGACCCAACGCATTGTGATGTTAGTTAATAAAGTTATAAATATGGATATTTTTCTTACAAAAACGCATGGCTTCACTTCAGAAGGCATTTAATAACCTGCTGGAGGCGTGTGGAGCACATTTATGAGGGATTGAGGCACTTTTATGATGGCTAGATGCACTTTTATGATGGATGGATGCACTTTTATGATGGATGGATGCACTTTTTTGGAGCTTCAACATCTCAACCCCCATTCACTCTCATTATAAAGCTTGGAAGAGCCATGCCTAGGATGGCTTGAGGGTGGGTAAATCACGGGTTAATTTTCATTATTGGGTGAACTTACACTCACAACTCACAAGATTTTGTGGGAAAAATGAATAACACTTAACAATCCATACTGATCTCTTCTGGCATGTTAACAAGTTATGGTGCGCTCTACTCAGAAACTCGTATCAAAATGATCTCTGAGTTTCCCAGTCGTAAATCACACTTGAGAGGCTGTTTATGTCCAATTTTTGATTAGGAAGCTCGTATTAGGGCCATTCTACAGAAATAGTGCAAACTTTGCAGTTTAAAAAGCACTTAAAAAAAAGAACTTGTTTAATGTACTTAAGGGGGGGGTGAAATGCTGTTTCATGCATACTGAGCTTTTTACACTGTTAAAGACTTGGATTCCCATCCTAAACATAGACAAAGTTTCAAAAACTAAGTTGGACGTTTGATGGAGTATTTCTGTGTCAAAAATACTCCTTCCGGTTTCACACAAGTTTCGGCGAGTTTTTTTCGAGTATGGGTCTACTTGACGTTAATAGAGCGGAAGGTCCTTGTATGGGCCGTACGGGCTCTTCTCCCGGAAGGGCGCGCGTGCGTGACTAGAGCACGCCGTAAACAGTCTCTCAGATGCAGATCCAGTCGTCCGTGAACAAATTAACTTGTTTAATGTACTTAAAGGGGGGGGGGGGGGGGGGGAATGCTGTTTCATGCATACTGAGCTTTTTACACTGTTAAAGACGTGGATTCCCATCCTAAACATAGACAAAGTTTCAAAAACCAATGTTGGACGTTTGATGGAGTATCTCTGTGTTAAAAATACTCCTTTAGTGTTTCTCACAAGTTTCTGAGAGTTTTTTTCGAGTATGGGTCGGCTTGACGTTAATAGAGCGGAAGGTCCTTGTATGGGCCGTACGGGCTCTTCTCCCGGTAGGGTGCGCGTGCGCATGACCAGAGCGAGAGAGGAAATGCACGCCCATAAACACTGCTCTCAGGTGCAGATCCACTCGTCCGTGAACACTTATGACGCGCCGCGCTACCGCTCCACTTTATTCTATGGGTGACATTAAGCGACTTCAACGCTTCAGCACAGCATTCCGGGAAGGCAGCGCTGCATTTGAACCGATTTGAACGCAGAAATGACGGGAAGCTTCACAACATCGCTTCAGTCGTGATGCAAAAGTGGATCTTCACCGTTCACTGCTGTCAGGACTTCACCAAATCATACCAAAGAAGTGTGTTTTTGACGGAGCGGTCCCAGCGGTAAAGGTTCGGTCCTGCTTTGGAAGCAGCCGGTGAGTAAAACTGCTTCAAATGTCTGTGCTGTCGGCTCGTCGCGTGAGTAAACATCAGTAAACGACACGATCGCGTGCTTCGTCATTCAAATGTGCTAACAGTTACTCCATTGCTGTTCTCTGTATAACGTTACACTAGTCTGACGTGCAACACCGTTTTGCTTGCTACTGCTAAGGTTTAGTCGCATACAATAGTCCATAAACCGAATCCTGTCCTCATAAACTGCGAGTAAACGCACACAAATGTTGACAGGCCACTAAATACAGTCCATACCACAGAGACGGACGTCCTGATGTTGCCGTTTCTCCTGTTCAATTTATTTCTGCCTCAGATTTGATTGTGGATCATTATGTATTAGCTGAGATAGCGATGGGCTTCTCCACGCTTGAGGACGTCACCGCTTTGCGCGCTTGTCATTCTTTAGCTCCGCCCACACGATACGCCTCCAGGTGCTCGTTTTTTTCCGGAAAGACTCGGTACAGCCTATATTTCTTTTAAAATTATAATAAAACTAAAGACTTTTCGGAGATATGAAGGATGCAATACTACTCTATAGGAACTCAAGATTGACATGAGATTGACTGAAACTGAGCGTTTCACTTCAAACCCCCCCTTTAACTTTGAAACCAGCATGAGCAACTTTATGCCTTTTACAAAGAAAGATTGGATCCAAATGCAGCAAATCTCATAAATTATACTTGAAATATTGTTAAAACTGAAAACTTTTAATTAGCAAAAATATTTAAACAGGATGTAAACAAAACCTCAATAGGTCAGTATACCCCTTCTCATTAAATCATATATTAATGTATTGATTGTGAGAAATTTGGGGAGAGAGGAACAATATTTTGAAAATATTATATGGGAATTAACCGCACAATTGCTAGAAATGCATACCTTGGATATTAAACGATTTGCATACATATAACATGGGGAAAATACATTTTCAAGGTGTTTCCAACTCTTTGAACCACTTCGACTGAACTTTATATGACGTAAAGTAAAACACAATGCACTTGTGTGCAAGATGCTTATGAATCTGAATAGTTTGATTAAATTATATTGGGATAAATTGAGGAGTTGAAGGATTTTCAGTGCATTAATCCATAGCTATAGGGTGAGCTTGTATATCCAGGCATTTGCATTCATGTACTTTTATGCTTGACTGTCTTTTGTGTCTGGATTTGGGGCGTAGGAAGAGATGAAGAGCATTTAATCACATTTTGGAGAGGAAAGAGGGTCAAGCAGCACAGGTAGAGTTCAATAAATGGACGCACAGATGGAAGGAAGAGGAGGGAAAAAGGGACGCCTGTTCTCTAATGACATGGAAAAGGAAGAGAAATTGCGCTGACTGGTCAACGGTCCCCGCTCGCAGGTGCTCGGTCGCAGATCAAAAAGGTGCGTGGCTTTTATATCTCCTCTGTCGCTTCTGTCAGGGTTTAAGGAGAAGAGGTGCTTTTGTGATTGGAAAACCTTACAGACATGTGGAAGTTATCAGCCGGCAGACTGGCCTATCCCTTCTTCTTTCACCCCCGTTTTGTCCTGCGGTCCAAAAAATGCTTTAGGGAAATAAAGAGAGAGGTAAACAGAGAGAAAGGTGAGAGCAAAGTGCGGTTTAACGCCCGTCTGCCATCTGAGCTCATTAAGAGACGTGTCGGGTGGCGGGCCAAGGCGCGAATCTGATGGGATAAGTGACAGGAAGCTTGTAGGGCCGCTGTTTGTATTTCCGTGCACGTGTGTCGAAAGATCGATTTGATTAATGTCTGTGTTGATTGAACTTTGAATTTACACTGACGTATAAACACGTCTGGAAACTGCAGTGTGGTATCACTTTACAAATTGCCTTGCATGTTTATATATGGGTCAATGACAAATAAGGATGTCTTGAGTTGATGAGGAGGAGAAATCTTTTAAAAACCTGGTTTGGCTCTTGAAATGTGATCTTCACGTAGGTTTCAGATGCTGTGTGCAGCATTATTAACCCGTTCTGTTTGGAAGATGGCAGGTGGTGTAACCGAATAAAAAGT